>NW_028262347.1:29355000-29435000 GCF_047370975.1 Nipponia nippon
GACTTGGGTTGCTCATCTTTTGTTTAATGACCAACTTTTTATATGGATATAAAACAGTGTTTAAAATGTAGTTTTGTTCCCTCTTTCTGAATAGACTTCCACTATTACTTTTTACCAACTAGTTCCATTGAAAGGTTTCCAGCGTTACAGGTAATGTAAAGTCCATTAGGTCAGGTTCTTCATAGCATGACATGCAGTAAATTACAAGTGCTTCAAGCAGCTCAGTGAATTACAGTTCATCACTTTGAAAGGTTCCCACTACAAGACTACAGATATCAGATCTGGCAGTTAGGATCCAATTAACACTTTGGTCAGAATAATCAGATTGCATGTGTAAGACTTGTATAATTCGTTTATTGCTTCCATGCATCTTCTGTCTGTAGGTAAATTTGTTGCTGTTATTTCAAAGCTTGGAATCAGTATTTCACTTGCCTTTAGGTTATATTTCAAGTTCTTTTGCAGTGCAGTGATGAACTCTCCCTGTTCCAGCAATTTAGATCACTTGTCCTGTAGATATTACTGCTTGAGAAATGGTTTGTTTCTGGTGGTTTTGTTTTGTATTCTTACCATGTCATTATATGTCTAGAAAAAAATTGCTAGCAATTTTTACTAAGCACATTTTATTTAGTGTAACAGTCTTCTCCAACGTGATCATTGTGAAACTCACAGAACACCCAGATATACTGTAAATGACATATGCATTGACATTTACATGTGTACTGTCATGCGAAACCATTTCCTGCTACACTGGATATAATACTATAACTGAATGAAAACATTCTGATTTTGTGATATCATTTTTCAAGCTATGGTCAGTGTACATAAAGGTTCTTCAGGATAAACCTCGGCGGTGCAGAGTAATGGATTTCAAATTCTGTGTTCTTACCTAGTGCTTTACGGCAAATTGCACTTTCAAGTCTTACAGGCAGCGAGACTCCTCGGAAAGAACTCGACTTGCCCAAGGTATCCCACCTTGTCCATGGGAGAGCAGTAATGAAAAGACACACAAATGCTGGAAGTTTGAAATGCAGAAACTTGTGAACTGGCTAAGCAAAAAGATCAAAGACTACTAACACCCCGCTATGTTGTATTTCCTATGTCAAAACATGCTAGTTGTGTTCAAGATACTCTGTCTTTTTCCCCTCTGACAGCTCTGCCCATACAAAAGTCAGGTATATCTGATTCATGTATACAGCAATGTATATTTAGGCTCTTCATCAATATATAAATTTCAAATACTACAGGAACAAGAATTAAAAGAGAAATTTAAACTTATTTCCCAGTTTGAAAGTGTTTCAAGAACAAACATTATCTAAAGCTTTACGGATTAGAGATGTGAGCAACAGGATATGAAGCTCTAGGGCAACAGTACAAATTTGCCCCAGGTCAATGACACCCAGGAATTATTACCAGCTGAAACTATTTGATGGCCAATAATATTCCAAGTTTCCAGTTTCCAGTCCAGTTTCTAATGAGCTACAGTCCTCGTAAAAAATTACCATCATAATGAACTACAAGACCCACAGAAAGCTCGAGGACTGTATGGCTTACAGACTAAACCAGCTTTCTGAAAGTGCTGTACTATTTGCGTATCAGAAAACCAGATCCATCTGCACTGTTTCCCTCCTACAAGACAATGCCAGCAAGTACGCAGACTGCCTACAGCCAGGCAAATCACAGCTTGTAACTTTAACAGTTTAAATTAGGAGGAGTGTCTATATACTATTGATACAGTTAAGAAAGAGAGAAGCTCCTTTAGATGGCAATTCAGACAGAATAAATTGAGCTCCGTTCTGAATTTTGAATTGTTCTGTGTGAGAGCTTGAATCAGGTGAGGAACATCCCGATGTAGGCATGTAACAACATTCGGCAATGCGAACACTTCATTTCCTTACAAAACATCAGCGAACGACTGAACCCCACAGAAGTGAAGAAGAAGAGAACTATCCATGTGTAGCCATTCAGAGCCACCAAAATCATTATTAAGGTGGAATTGTATGAGATACCCTGTATGCTTTCAAACCAGAACTGTATTACCTACAGACAGTTCTTAGTATATACATAAATAGGTATCAATTAAAATGTTTTATTAATCTTACTTAACTGTTGGAGAAAATCAGTATACTGTGCTAAATGATGGGATTATTTAACTGTTGCTGTGTTTCAATTCTCAATACACACAAGACAGCCTTAGAAAATTTCAGCAGAACTGCTGACCTTAGGTTTCTATTTGTTTAAAAAAAACCCCAAACTGACAATAGCACATTGCATTTTAAACAGTTTAATTTGATACTCTAAATTTCCAACAAAATGTATCCAAACCAGTTGAAATACTCCTTCCTCCCATGCCCAAATCAAACCCCGTCCCAAGATACTCAGTTACCACCACCTTAAAATTTTCTGCATTTGCATTTTCGTTATCCTGTAAAAATGTGCGGCAGGCTGAAGGCTCTCATCTGTATTCCTAGGTCTTCAAGAAGTGGATAATTGCTCTGACCCCCTCTAAGAGTTTCTGTTTTAAGGGGAAGTAAAGACTAGCCAAGAGAAATAGCTTTCCTAGCTCAGCAGAACAGCTCTTCTCTCGCCTTTTCCCAGTTTAAAGCAGAAGAGTGTGAAACAATTCTTGCAGATACAAAACGGAGGCGACTTCACTTTCCCAAAGAAAAGTCTTCAAATAGTAAACACAAAAAGAAATACAATTAGAAAATAATTCAGCCCAACTAAATCTTGAGTATTTGAAATGTTGACTTTGAATGTGTTCCCTTCTTTTCACCAACTAGCCAGGGAACCCCAGGTGACCAAAACGAAGCATTTCACCTGGTGCCAAAAATGGGAGAATGAATCAGGGTCTATTTTGTGATTATTTGAACGTGCATGATCAGCATCTATGTAGTATGATTTTCAAAGCTAGACAATCCCCAAGCCAGAGTCCCATTTAAGCATATATATGTATAAGCACCAGACTTTCAAATCTCTGTAGGCTGATGGTTTTTATGTGCATGGAGACACTCCGGTGCCTTAGTCTGCTGCACTCCTCAGAACAAGGATAGACACAGTAACCTTTCTGACCTCTACTTTGCTGCATGTATAGGAGTTGCATATTGACAATCTGATTACATGCATATAGTGTTGATACATTCTGGACAGATTCTTCTCCTGTTTACATCCACGTAAACACAGTGTACTAAAAGGCCATTGAAGTCAACAGTACAATCCCAGTGGAAATTGATATAAATAAAGTAAGAGTCAGGCTCAACATTATTGTTGAAGCTGCCCTTTTGTAAGTGTTATATATATTACAAGGCTGCATGGTGCAGAATGCAGCTTCCCCTGGAGGACTGCTGAGACCTTACCTTTTCACTGGGCTTAAAGATGTGGAAAAGACTGCAATTTTCACTTGTATGATGCTTAGAAAAACTGGCACATTAACAAGAGGAGGAGCCAGGGCTTTCTCCAGCTGCTGTTTATGCTCATGTAAAGTCTGGCCACACTGTTTTATGCCTAAATTTGCACATGAGCTTGCTTACATGTTCTGTGGCTAATCACGGGATCAATCAGATATTAAGAAAGTATTTATTAAAAATGAATATTTAAAAATACATTTTTACTGGTCTTGAGATTTAATCTTTTTTTTTTTCCATTCCTCAAGCAACAACATGCAGCTGTCACCAACAGGAAAATAAAGATAACTTTGTATGGGACCAAACGGCAGACCATAATTTTTATCTCCATCTTACATAAACATACTCTAGGCATAAACTGTGGCCAGTGCGTGGGTTACAGAGCTACTCTTCTACAGAGCTGCTTAGTAACTCAAGGGTTACAAAACCCTTGCACATAAGAGATAAGAACCCCAGCTAAGGACAGTTTCAGATGGAAAGGTAAGAGATCCAGATCACAATGATTTGGGTATCACTGCTACCTTGCCCAGGACCCACAAAACATATCCAAGGTTTCCATTCTAAATCCTGCCCCCTCTCCTTTGAATCTTGGCAGCCATAGCAAAGGCACATGCCGCAGTTGCAGAAGATTGAAAATGGAGTATCCAAGCATATCAGTAGCATATCTTATGGATGTTATTGAGGTAGAGATAAAAGAAGCATTTTCTGATCTCAGACAAAGCAGCCTTTAATAGTAAAGTTCCCTCTTGACCCTGCTGACGCTGACAAGTATTCTATAGCTTTATGTACATTCATCAGGAATGCACGGGTATGAACTGGTGTTGCTTGCTCCTACCTCTGGATAAAATGGATGGACCCCAGTCAAATTTAAGCAATAAAGACTATCATTTGACCCACGGAGCAGCTGACATATGGCCACTTCTCAGCTTTCAAGGAGGAGTGTTGGGAATAGTCCAATCCACCTATTTTCCTATCTGATGGTTGAATCAAATCCCTTATCTATCCACCACACTGACTTTTAGGCTCTTTTGTACAGTTTGTGATAAAAGGGGGCCATACCACCAATCACGAAATGCAGGTCTGCAGCCTAACCATCTGCTTCTTGGAGCCTGAAGAGCAGATGAAGCAAGCTGCTTTTAGCTCTTCACTGCTAGAAAATTAATCCTGTGCGCTATGAGACACTGAGTGGAGGAAAGCCGGCTGTAAAGAGAATAAGGAGATGATGCAGTCACCAGCTCATTTCAGACCATTATGAGTAGCCCTCCCCGTCCAGCTCTGGCGACAGCCACAGATTAAACAGTGAAAGAAAACAGTGACCAGCACTGTCAAGGGAGGCCAGAACTAGGGCAACAAAACACTTGTCAGGCCAGGCAACTTTTGTGTACCCGTTCATGTAAATCTGAACTTTCCATAGCAATTTTGAAACAGCCCTTCATTAGTTATAATTTTAAAACCAGTGCTGCAGACTTTAGAGTAATTTGTCAGCAGTTTTACTGTTTATGTGTCTTTGGGGTGTATAATGGAAAAGTGGGGTTTCTTGGACATGAGGAAAACGGATTAATGGATCTTTAGTGAATTAATACATGGTCTTCACACTTCTTCTGTAGGAAACAGTCCCAGTAAAAAAGTATGTACAGAATTTTTTAAAAGGAAAATAAATGATGCAATGTACAACATTTAGTGTAGGGTTTGGATTTTTTTTTTGTTTTTTTTTTTTGTTTTTTTTATTACATGGATGCATTTACAAAAATACTCTCAAAAGATTTGGAGAAAGTATGGAAAGTATATTCCCATATGAACATGAGCTACAAGGACGGTCAAATGGAGGACTAAGATAATCCTTAGTTTTTATTTGATAAACAGCAGCCATAGAACAGTCTAGATTCTACCAACATGTTTAATAATGTTAAAGCCACAATGTCCTATTTTCTCAAACCTGTAACATACATTTTAAAATACTGACTCCCACTAAGGGAGGGAGGTACACCCAAACGCTCTTTGCAAGGCCTCATGTGGACTACTCTAACCAGGATCAAGAAGGCATAAAACTATCCTGAAGCCACCCTAGTATTAATTTCTCAGGCTGGAAATTCTCAAAATTTGCAAAAACCTCAGATCTGATGTCTGTTTACATATCAAGTATTAGGATGTGCATAATCATCTGCTACTCACTTTCTTGCAAAAACACCTGCTTGGCATAGGCATAGGCATTTACAACTGCACATGCACCTAACATTTGCTTTGTTTTAATGTTCTAGCCAACTGGAAACCACTGCAGCATTTCATGTTCTTGTGATGTGTCATATAAATGACAGGATTTCAAATTTTCCTGTTCTATAAATACAGCCTGATTTTGTTTTGCTATCTGTCTTGCTGTTTGTTCATACAAACACCTAATCGTATAAAAAATGCAGTGTTTGAAGACTGTAGTCAGATCTGTCCCGGTGTACATACTGAATTTTCTGCCACTGTTCTTATACTATATACCATCATGTGGCAATTTTGCAAGAGATGACATGGGTATTAGCTTGAGTACTTTCTAGTCTTTTCAGAAATAAATAATATAGAAAGTGAGTAACAGAGCAATAACTCAATCTTTTGGTTAACTTTAATAAGGAAATGTCATAAGTGTCATCTAATAGAGAAAAATGCTTATGGAGATCAGAAGAACGGAAGAAGTAATATGAGATCCAATGGGAAACATAAACTGTAACACGGGATTTTGTCACAGCAAAGTCTCCCTTTCTTTGTCCCATACCAACTCCCACCTCAGATGAATATACAAAGGTATGACATCATGAAGCAATCTATTAGGTACCTGAGCCTGACAAGGACCTCATTAGAATATTAACTTTAATAATCTCATAGTATCTCATCATGAACCAGTGACTCTTAGACCAGGTTTGTACTGCATCATTTTAAGCATCTGACTGATATATCTACTTGCCCTGGGCACTTCCTATAGACAACAGAAGACAATGTGCAAATCCATGGACTAATCCAGCCCATGTAAAACCAGAAGTGTCTATGTCTGCCTCTCTTTTCTACTACAGACACAGCTTTGACTGACTCTGCTTCTAACAGGGGTATCTAAAGTTAAATGCCTTAGGTTAGGCAAGATGAATCTGGACTTTTTGCTAGTTCATGTGAAAGGCCACAGGGTTCCTGGGTGACAGTGGCAGAAAAACTGTCCTGTGTACCATGTGTTACTCTCAAACCACAGAAGATTCACATGAGTAACTCCATTAACACAGAGACATCCTGAAAACAATACAGAAATCTTGCAAATAAACTGGGGTCAATATAGTTTCACAACTTCTGTCAAGAAGAGCTCTGAAAGCTGTCCATGGCTTCAGCAGCTGGTATCCTTTCAAAGTTTCTGCTAGCCTGGTGACTCCCACCAGGCTTGTAGCCAGTCCCCGCTCCCGCTCTCATAGTACAGCTCAAAGCAGCAGTTTCTTCAATACGCTGCTCCTCTCCTCAAACACACTTCCATCATCAGTCTTGGGAGACTGCCAATGCACAGTATATATTTAAGTACCTTCCATTTACTGAAATGTCACCTCCTTCATTAGACACAGGTGAGTGTCTCTGTCCTTTCACCGTCTTTCTATGTCACCTGCCAATGACTTTTTTTGTTCAAGACTATGGAAATACTGTATTCTGTTTTCTCAGCCTCTGTTTTTAGTCTAAATTAATGCCTCGGCTTAGCATCAAAATACAAAGCATTACCTAGAGATGAGGCAAATTTACAGTTTCCTTTAGAAATCACAGAGTGCTCTCTTCGGCCACGGCTTAAGCATGCGCTGCAATGAACAGTACAGCTGAAATCCTCCCAATTCGTCACCTCGTGAGCACATCGGCCATGGCAAAGCAATAACTTTTCCAAACTACAAAAATTATAGACAATAAGCCTGAGTTTGTTTATATTGAAAATTATGGCAAAACGATCTATCTCCAACAGGAGCCAAATTTAATACTGGTAGAGCGTATGATATTCATGAATTAACTTATGGGAACACACAATTTGGTATCGGCCCATACAATGAAATGACTGAAGGAGGAACAAAGATGGATCTTTAGTAATACACTTGTTTAGAAGTAAGTTCCAAGTACAGATTTTTCTTACCACAAAAAATGGAACTAAAAAGACCCAATTTCTGTAAAAGGTTTACTAAAATAGAGCTAGGAAACATACATAATTTTTAAAAAGTTTAGAACTTCCAATGCAAAAAGTATTAAAATTACTTTCTTTTATCATTTTAATAACAATGTCTGATTTGTCAAAATAACAGTAAAAACTCTATAAATATCTGTTAAGGGATTATTCCAATAGCATGAAAAACTCTAGTGAAGAAATGACACAGAATATAGAACTGTCATCACGCATTTGCATATAAAAGGCTGTTTAAAACTGACAGGCACATAAACAGAAAATACATGCCATAAAATTAGTCATTTTTAAGCATGGATCTTTAAATAAAGCTGGCAGAGCACCTTCATTTTAGCTAACTCATTCTCAAGAGGAATCACAAAAATGGTGCAGCACCTAGCAACACATTTTCTTCAGTCTTGTATACAGATAACAGTTTGATTATTACAATATGTGAACACATCTTCATTAACTTACCTTCAAACACTGTTGATATTTCTTGAAGAATATATTTTTGTTAAGGATGTCACTACACATTCATAAAATAAAAGTATTATTTATCTTTTCAAAAGATTATCAGAACTGTGATTTATTAGATATCGGAGGCTGCTTGTCAGGAAAAAACATATATAGCACTCCCAGGGATACCAAACAGAATGCATTATTTTTTAAGTTCTTATGATGTAACGTTTGTAGGGAAATGAAGAGCTTTAATAGGCCTACCAGGAGAAGAAAAATGTTTTGGACTCACAAGTCCTTTCAGTCAGAAATAGAAGTAGCACACTTCAAGCCAAGCGCCGTATGAAACAACACCCTAAGTTTAAATTAATGCAAACCATACAAAATGCATATTGCTAAAAAAAAACAGTTCTGACAAGCAGATAGGAAAAAAAGACAATATTTTGACACTTCTTAAACTGAAAATGTTGACTCCTTCAAAAAGACACAAAAGTGGGTTTTAATGCATTTCATTTAAAGGCTGCGATGGCCAGGGCCATGTCCCACGTCCCCTTCCCCCAGTGAATGAGGAGAACCTGGACAGGGGCTGAAACCACAGTGAGGACCTGCATTCAGGAGTCTGACTTGTCAGGAGTGCTGGTTAACCAGCAGGCTCCAGAAACTCAGCCTTTTCTCTCAACTATTCTGCGCCAGGTCAATACCGGCAGCCTATGCACTGGGCTAGCAAGTGCCAATGGCTCCCTCAGCTCCCGGAGCAGGCTGACAGCTGGCTCTTCTCCCTGCTCCCCCTTACTTGAATTCAACCCCCTTAGTCCCTACACCTCAGAGAGCAACCAGAGCCCTAAGATGGAGAAGAGGATGGAAATATCTTCTCTGTTAGTTTTGAAAGTAACAAGCTTTTAAGTCCTTATTTTTTAAATCCGTTGCTCAAAATTTCTTTTCATAAAAGTTCCTAGCATTTAACAAAGCAGTACTTTCCAAGGCTCTCCGAGCACTGTTTCACTGAAAATTATAGATTCATAAGAATTTGTTTTTATGTGGCTCTCTAGACACAAAATCAATTAGTCACAAAGCTTTGATCCTATGAAAATTCAGTATTACTTACATCATAGTGTAGATTTGATATAAGCACAGAACCTTCTTCAAGATTTGAGCCATAGACTTCTGTTAACAAGTATTTTCTGTACAAACTTCTATTTGCCTCTCACTTTTATTTAGTTTTAGAAACTACTCAGAGATTATCTTAATAGAATTCAGATACTTATTCTAAGAGTAATAGATGTAGCTTCTTTGTCATACT
Organism: Nipponia nippon; assembly: GCF_047370975.1. Taxonomy (NCBI): domain Eukaryota; kingdom Metazoa; phylum Chordata; class Aves; order Pelecaniformes; family Threskiornithidae; genus Nipponia; species Nipponia nippon. The sequence continues at coordinate 29,364,314 of NW_028262347.1, forward strand.
ATTTGGATTACTCATAAAAAAACCTCACAAACCGATGTTCACTAAATATACACATAGGCATAATTGCTGTAACCACTCATTAGCAATCTAATTTGAACTCATTTCATTAAAAGAATCAAGCTAAAATAAAAGTATTTCTTGTTAAAAAATCATTATGCAAATTGCAGAACAAGAAGATACCTTGGCAAGTGAGCTACCCCATCCCTCTCTTCAAAAGCAGAATAAACTGCTTTGTTTCTGACCGACACTTGTCCAAAATGTTTTACAAACTTCAGGCAAGGGAGATTCTATGACACCCCCAGCAGTCTATTCCAACACTTTCTCACTTTGCTTATATTCCAAAAGTTATTGGACATTTAACACAATTCTCCATTGCATCAATTAAAGCCAATTATTATTTGTAGACATGTACTTACAAGTATAAAAAACTGTGAATGTTTTGCAAAGATATAATTAATGATGACAAAAATAATGCCATTTACTGACAAAATGAATATTTTGTAACGGAATGGTAAAAACAAATGCTTTTCACTACTACTCTCTTATTGAATTCTTGCTACATTAATTAAAACTTCATCAGCTGTTTTCATGCTTGAGTTTATCTTCCAAACATAAGAAAATGCACACTTGTACCGAAATACCTGACCCAGCCCTGGAATCAGTACTGACCTGAACTCAGCATCTGCTTTGCCCCCAAGTTTGACCTAGGGAATGAAGGTCATTGCAAGACCTGGGCTTACCAAAGTCCAGAAGTATTTATTTAAATACTGTATGACCTAGAATATTATCCTTTTGACAAAAGACAGTATTACAGTTCACATATATACAGTGTTTACAGTACTCCTTCTAAGAAAAAGATCATGTACTACCTTCTCATTTTACCAGAGCTTCCGCAGCTCTTCGGGTCTGTAAGAAGACACTGAGACCTGCCTTTAAATTAAAACTAGTAACTGAAAACTTATTTTCCATTTGGAGGTGCAAGTAAGTTCAAAACTACAGTGTTTCATAAACCAAGACTAAAACTATAGCTAAGGTTTTCAGCTGCTACAGCGATGTTTCCCTCTTGCCCAAATATGCAGAAAAGCAATCAAGTTCTTAAATATATAGAAAAATGAGCAATAATCAGCAACATGAAAAGGAACTTCTTTGGTTCACAAGCAATTCTGAAGGGTTAAAAATATTGCTTGGCAGCAATCCAGATTTTTTTTTCTTTAAAATCAAATTTTACAATATGTATTTATAAAAATATTAGTGAAGGAAACTTCAAAATTAAAGTTTTGCTTTGAGGCAAACTTGACTTTAACATTATGCACCTTGGACCGACTTTTAATTTGATATTAAAAATGTTGTTCTGAAAATGTAGGAATATTTCAGCTTCCTCAATATCTTTTTTTGATACAAAATTCACGTAGCAAATTTCAGAGCATTTTAGTACTGAAAAGTCATAATTAAAAACGTTGTAAAGTGAATACTTAATGAAGTTCTAATGAAATATTCAATGTTGAATCAATTGTATTGCTACTGCTAAAATATTTCACCTTTTTCGCTACGTTTTTTCGCTACATTTTTGATTCAGTGGGCTAGTTCCTATTCCCAACCATGGCAAAGCTTACAGAGGTCAAAGATATCATTTTGCCAAACTCGTAAAGAAAACCCAGTTTACTTCATTTGAAGAGTTTTCTATTTTATGGGCATTCAGACTCAGTTACAAGTCACAACAAGTGCTAGAAAAAAACATTTAAGGAGAAGAAAGAGAGAGATCCGAATGGTCAACTCGATTAAAAAGAGCAGTTAAGGATTATTACTAAGTTGTTAATGATAGGTATCTTTACTTTCTCTATAAACTTTATGAACACTATACAAATATCAAACAGTGGTAACGAACACAAGGAAATTAGACCAGTATTTACACAAGGAAGGAGAACGCAAATAGGACACCCAGGTAATAGAGAAGGGGACATGCTGTTGGCATCCTATAGAGTTGCTGAAGAGGTTTAAGCTGACTATTTACCTTTTCATGGGGAAGGAGCAAAGCTTTGGGGGCTGCCTAAAAGGATGTATACATGCATCTGTCTGTCTCCCTGTCAGCAGCGATGACCCAGTCATTACTGGGAGTTTCTGAATGGCAATGAAAGTCGCTAAAGCCATACTCTTGCTAAGTTCTGCTAAATGTAAGACATCCTGAAGTAATTTTTTAAATGAATGAATTTTGAATGAAACCAAAGCACATCTCCCAATTTAAGATGCAAAGGCACTGAGAAATGAACAATTAGAATCTCTCATTACTTTGTAGGTGATGGCATGATGTGTGGGTTTTGGAAATGAACTCCGGTGGGAGCTCTGGGTGCACAGATCTTTGAAAAAACCATCTCCACAACCCCCAACTCACTCCAATCGTCTAGACTTCACTGGGCAGGGAACATTAAAAGGAAGGAGATTTCAGGCTGAATAAAATTTACATTTGCAGTAATATATGCTGTGGGGATGGACTTTAGTTCTTTAGTAAGTGTCTAACATTTCTCTGCCTTTTATACATGGAGGATGTAAAGACAATTTATGAAGAACCACAAGAATAACGTAACTAGATATTTATGACTGCAACACCACCAGTACCCTCGTTACTTTAGTATCTCGACAAAATCCTCAGAGGTAGTTTACACTTTTTACTATGGAGCACGAATGCCTCTTGCACCAGCTAGATTTTTTGAAAGGTGATAGCGTGACATAAAAAAGAAACTGAAATTCCAGAAGTTTGTATCACGTATAAAGTACGTAATGTTATATCTATGTGGCCAAATGGATTAGGAGGCTGGATTTGTGAGCACCTGGCTTTTGAATATCTTAAACCATTTTATAGCAAGTTTTTCACATTGTACAACCTCTGAGCATGCTCTACCACCCTTTCTATAACATTTTTTCACAAACTCCTTTCTACTGTATTTCAAAGTCCTTGTGTAACATACTGAAGCGTTAAATAATGAGAGACATATAAGCCCCAACATTGCACTGAGACATATATATGTATTTACATATGCATATTTTACGTATTATTTATATGCACACCAAATGTTAAACATGCTACATATTCTAGTAAAAAAACCAAAGTTTGACATATATAAACACATACTTTTAATTTTTGTCTGTCTCCCCTGTTCAAAGATAACTGGAAGAGCTTCATAAATAATAAAAACAGGAAATAAAACACACTTTAACTATCCATTATCAAGGGGAATATTGTTTTAACAAGATGTACGGAATCACATTATCATTCTATTAATTCAATAATCTTGATGTTGTTACAAGACTGAGGCAGTTATCAAAGCAGGGGATCATTCTTGTACATAAGGACCACATCACTTAATGGGACAGAGATGTCACATAAACTAGAGTGTCAAAAAGACAATAAATGTAGGACTGAGCTTGTAGTAGCAATGAATTTAAGTTGGCATACATGGCTCCAGCAAAATAACCGGTATTTGATAAGCATATAGGTATGGCTGGTTTTGAAACTGCTATCATTATAGTGCTGATTTCATGAAATTCCTCACAAATTGATCTTTTATGTTATACTCACATTCAAAATCTCTACATAATTCCTATTGACAGTGGTTCCAAAGGTCTTTCATTAACTCAGTCTTGCAATGACAAATGTAAGAACACCTTCTCTTCTTTTGAAATTAAATGAATATTTATGGTAATTATTATAAAACGACTTTACCCTTGAGGACATTGGTCCTCAAAGTTTGCATGGGTTTTCAACTAAACCTGTTTCCTCTGAGAAATTTTAGGAATTATTCTTCATGACTCAGTACATTCCTGCTTAGTAACCGGTAGCCAAGCTAACATTTCTTACACCTTTTTTTCATTCATATAGTTTTAGTCAAAAAGAATAGGCTCTGGGCATGCAATTTCTTTTACTACTTGATTTCTGTGTGTAGCTGATAACAATGCCCACCCTCCCACCTACATGGCATACCAAAGTTTGAGACATACAGAAATTCAAGGTAATCATCAACTGGTTTCACTACACGTTCTTATACTCTCACAGCTTCTAGACCCTGCTGTATGTGATTTGGTCTCACATCCATTATGGAGATATTAATATAACGATATAGTTGCCAGAAGACGTGAATTCTAATGATTTTTTAAGCTGTCTATAGGTCTGCAGGTAAAACACCAAGACTGCCCCTTATGTATCTTTGAATAACATGTCTGTAAGACAGACGGATGGAGGCAGTTTCACTTCTGCTAGTTTTAGCCTTAACTACTGCATACATGCTGCCTTTCATTTTGTAGAGTTCATGACAGATACATCCTATGAAACCACATGAAGAGAACAGGCTGCATTTGAACAACCATGTGTTTAGCTACCTGAGGTCATAAAAAAGGTACTGTTGTAGCTACAGTGCTACAATGCAACTATGGCCTATACATGTAAATAAAAACTTGGAATTTTAGGTATGTCTGTAAGTTACATACATATTTATGTATATGAACAAACAGAAGATGGAGGGGTGGCATGGCGATTTAACAGATCAAGGATGCCACATTGTTCACAAATGGCGAATTCATACAAAGGCCAATTCAGGACTAAATACTGAATCAGACCTAAGTCCAGGTATCTTTTGTATGTTACTACTAAACGCCAGCTTCTTAAGGCTATCAGCATACAGGACAGGATTTTCTGAATGAATAACCCTATTTCTATTTTCTTCTGTTTCTATTAGGATAATAGAGCACCCACCATTACAATGTGACAATTTCTGAAAAAACATTGACTTTAATAGCATCTGCGGTATTTGGTATTCCTCAGAAATCAATAGTGGGCAGATGTCCTTCATCCATATCTCATACTTCTGGAAGTTGTTACACAGGCAGTAGGTATGAAGTGTATACTTTTTCAGCTCCAGCTCCAGCACCAGATTTATAGAATAGTTAGTGAATGCAGAGCTAAGTTTGGGAACGGATTACCACAATCTGACCTGAAGCAGAACTGAAATGGTAAAACTGATTGAAGAAGGCAAACGTTTTCTTAGAAAAATATTTTCTGAATTCTCCCAGATTTCATCCTTAGCGTTAGGTAAAACATGATTATATAGCCAAAGTCTTTTTGTACTATTTCTCTCTTTGCAGATTAATTATGGTTGATAATGAAAACTATCATCGAGCTAGCTGCAGGTAAAATAAAGTTTGCATGGCCATCATACTGGTATTTCAAAAGCACAGGATGAGTCTGATACCGTGACATTTAAAAGGCAAAAAGTCCCACTTTTAGTTGCTTTACTGCTACTTTGTGCCAATCATGCTACTTGGCACACAGCAGAAGTGTTGTCAGGAATACTGTCTACATCCTGAGTGAAAAACAAAACTCCAAAAGTGAATGTGAGGGACAGAAACTATAGAAATGAGGAAAAATTTCACTTACATTTATCCAAGATGGCTGTCGCTATTACTGTTGAAACTCTGCTATGGGCTGAGGTCACAAGACCCTGTAAGCTAAAATAGAGAAGCTTCAGCTGAGGGTAACTGAAGCTGCAGAACATTAAAATACATTTTAAGGTTATAGGTATTGATTGGAGTTTTAATTTCTTGATCTATTTTTCCCAAGGCACAAAAAGTGACCTCTACTTTTTGGTCATTTTTCAAGCCTGGAGGGAAGAGATTTTCAGTATTATCCTCTACCTCATTATAAGTGTGTATGTATGTTATATACAGTATATGATATGATAGTATGATGGTTTCATTGGCATGAGTTTGGAGTTGCCACATTATTCACAAATGGTGAAACCATACGTGATTTATGCAGATTCTCCCGAACAAAACTAGAATAAAACCTTTATACAACATCACATCATCATGTATGTAGGAAATGTGAATTAAATAAAAGAAAAGCTAGCTTAAAAATCTTCATAAGTGTATTAAAATTCATCACAGAGTTTTTTTTCCTTTCTGTAAAGGTAATTTTTTAATTATGTACGTCTAAGGGAGTCTGATAACTTTTATATCTTAGAAATACCAAAATAACTTTTAAATTATTTTTGTATGCATATTAATACTGTAGTTTAAAAATCTATTGCATCTTAATCTCCCAGGGCTTAAATCAAGTGTGTGATCTACTAGGCAGCTACAATCTCCTCTCAACCTGTGATATAAAGACCCTACTGTTGGCTTCAGTATGTGGTAAGATACTGAATTTGTCACTAATTTTGGATCAGACATTCTCTCTTCTGGCCCACAAGTCACTGTGCTTTTGGGAAAAGAACTGACATGTAAAAGAAAAAAAAAAAGGAGAAAACAGAAAATAATACCTTGGGAAATTATTGTTAGTGTTAACAGCAGAGATTTGGAATGGCAGAAGGAAAGGAAGGAGACTAGTAAAGTTCAGCTGAGAAAAGTGCACGACAAACAACCCTGCAGTTTATTACCTTTACTAGGATTGCATATGACATCCGCCTATGTAAATACACACTTGTGTATGTGCATGTATAGACATATGCAATGTGCAAAACCAAATTTCTAGAATGCGTCTTATAGGCTTTTCTATACCTGAAATGAAGAAAAACAATTCCAAGAACACAAGGAATGCGATGAATCTGAACTACAGAAATCCTGAAGCAGCCAAGTAACAACAAAAGCACATATATCATATATATTCAATATATTTAAGAATGACAAGTTGCCAAGAAATACAGTGAAGGGCGGAATCTCTGTGCTTTCTGAGCAAACTTAAAAAAAGAAATTCCCATCACATAATACAGATTTTCACTGCATTTCTTCTGCAACCATAATGTGGTTTATAATAGATGAGAATATAACAGACGAGAACTAAGAAACTACCAGGATATTGCATCATTCTGATGTATTCAAAGAAACAGTGTGCACAATCAAAACTAAGAAATCCAGTGAAACTGTTACACATTAGAAACATTTTAATAAAATTAAATCTAAAAGTCATCATACTCCTACAAAATAAGGCAATCAAACTCATAATTTGAAAGATGAGTAAAGAAGATGACATGATTCTAACAAAAATGACCACTGGGGAAAAAATAGGTAAAATTTTCTAACAAAAAAATGACTGCTGCATTTTAGATTTTTATAGAAAGACAGCAAATGTTGTTCAAATTATGACACCATCTTAAAAGAATGGCAGAAGTGATGGCTAAAGTGTTTGTGACAGAAGACTAAATAATTCACCTTTACCAAACCCATTTCAGTACTTAGATGACTAGTCTGAAGTTTCATGAATGCTTATAAGCCCACATAGAATGAGTGTGTCCTAGTCTCGATGCTATAGGATAGATGCCACATCACCAGAACACCATATCCCAACTGGAACTAGTTGCTTGCCTTCACCTAATGAGAAACACTAACAGAAAAATAGCAAACTGAAACAGAATTAATTATTCTCTCTATGAGCAGAGCATCTTCCATAACAGAATTTATGCAATCTAAACAGAGTGTGTTTGACTATGTAGAATGTAGTCTAATATGCTCACTGTGTAAAGAGGTAAAGCTCTATCGACAATAAGCCCAGCTCATTTCATAAGCAGTAATTTATTTAGAAGAAAAAAAGAGAAAGAAAAATAGAAGTGGGAATAGGGGGATATCGGTCTACCATATGCAAAACGTCTATGCTACAGACACCTGCATATAAGCTAGTCATCTGAGGTTACCTGTATAATCAAAGGAGAAAACCAGGCATTTCTGTGGCACAATTCATTATATCCTAATTAGATGTCTAAATCAGATCAGATAAAGTGTCTCTTAAAAGTGCGTTGACTATGTGTTGACAACAATGTGTTGACTAGAAGTGCCTTGACTATGAATGGTGACAAAAGGCTCTTGAGCCTGGACTATTAAGGTGAATGGTAGAGACAAGGTGTAACCATCTATTGTCTGGTGAAATAAAGCCCCCTTCCAAGAGACCAATTATCTAATGTTGACTTCCCCTTAGTATGCACCTGCAATAGTCATTTGTATTTATGTTAAACAGATGTAGAACCAGACTACTCCTGGCTTCACACGTTCAGACTGCATCAGATAGATGTGATGCCCTGAAACTTATTCCAGGTGAACAGCAAAAGTAAAACCGCCATCCACTTTTGGTTTTGTTCAGGTATGGGAAGGTAACAAACGAAGAACACTGCTGAACTGCTCAATCATTTCCTTCTATCACCAGATGTATGGACATTCCTATAATACTCTATATCCTACCTAAACAAACGAACCAACCAACCAACCAAGCAAGCAACCAACCAACCCTCAAATCCCCTTCTTTCCCTTTTATTTTGAAGAAAAACCCTTGTTGTGGAATAAAATGAATGAAAATGTTATGATCTACACATGCATGCACACACACAGAGACACCAGTCAGGGAATCTTAGGTACTAACATTCATACTAAAAAAACTATTGAAAAAATCATCATGATGCTTCAGGAAGTCAGATAGTCAATGAGTTGACTCTCATGGCAATACCTATTCAAGCAAAATTTTGTTTTGAATAAAGTTCCATAAGTTAAAAAAGTATATAAAATCAGATGTTGCCAAAATTAAAAATAAGAAAGAGTAAAAACATGTTTTTATTGTATAGTAGCTCAGTATAAACTTTTCCAATATTATACACCCTTCAGCTTTACATGGCTCATAAGATTAGATGTGACAGTAGCACAGGCCTCTTTAGAGATACATATGACAAACTTAGGCAGCCAGCAAGGGAACAATCACCATTTTGATAATCAATTTGAGAACTGAATTGAATTTCCAGAAATGATTCGAATGAAAATTAGCTCACAGAATGATGGGGGTTGGTACATTTGGTTTGAATGAATCAGGTGGATAAAAATAAAATAATAGAAAAAAACAAACGATATTATTTTGTAAATATTTACAGATTAATCCAAATTTATCAATTACAAAAATTAATCAGAAAACAGATTGACAGCACCTCACACAACTCAGTGATGACCATAAATCCAGACAATGTATCAGATTTCATCAGAATAGAGGTCATGTTTTAAATGAAGGTAGAATTTGTTATGCATTATTCATCCATCTGAAAATATTACAAGGCGGGACAACTTTTTTATAGTTTATTACCATAGCATATTATAAAATGTATTTGTAAAATAAATGTTTAACGGATGAGTCTATGACAAGTCTTTACAAAGCATATTATAAGATGCAAATATTGTTAAAATACGTGTACATGTTTAATGCATGAATTACAGTCATCAGGCATGGTATAAATTGTCATAAAATTTAACAAATGATAATAAGATATTTATAAATGGCATCTAAACATAAAGTGTGCACAGAGAAGAAAATGGAACTAAAATTAATCCTTGTATGAAGGCTCTTGTTTTCCCTGTCATTTTACTCAGAACAAACCAAGTTAGGTGATTTTTTTTTTGTTTGGATCCTAGTAAGCAATGTCTGAGTTAAACTCTTCTTGCTAAGCTTCCAAGGCAGCCAGAAACCTCAGTCTTCAGAAGATTTCCAGAATAAAATTACAGATAGTTGTCCATCAGCTAGGCGGCATTGATTAGCTTTAACAACACCTTCAAATTTTTTCTTATGGAGAATTAAAATGCGCTGAACTATTACTTTTGCAGACAAATTTTCTGAGGAGGTAAACTGTTGAAACTCCATATAATTCTTTGTCTACTCATCACAAAAAGCAACTTTGACAAAGTAGGAAAGAAATAACCTTACCTTTCAAATTTTGTACGCTTGATCAGTGATACTCCGTTTACAGACACTGATCTATATAAGCCTTTTGTATGCTATTGTTGTTTTTTATAATTCAATATTGTACAGCAAAACATTGATCAGAGAAAAGGTATTTATGTTTTTTGGCATATGTGTATAAACAGCGAGCTGTCACCAGAATATTTCCCAGCTGACTATAGAAACAAAATTTGTCTGCTTGAAAGAGAAATTTATATACGTTCCATCTATAAGAGTCAGACAAAATGGCAGACGAGATCCTGAAAATAAAGAAATGTCCTTACTTCCAAAATCATCAGATGTCTAGGAAGAAAGGAGAATAGATTGAGTAAGAGAGAGAGAGAAGGCAACTACAAGGAGATACCATAGACACATCTTGCAAGCTTTTGTGCAGAGATTTGCTGGTATGTGAAATCACTCATAATTACGATACAGAACTTTAATGATTTCACTGCAACTAAATAATGTTATAAATCTAGTTTAAATCTGCCAGGTTTCAGCTGCTGAAGAAGTTGATCTACAGCTTCTGAAGCACAGTCAAAGAGCATTAGCTGGATCTGAGAAGTCTGATCCTGTGATAGGAATGTTGACATTGTTCTCTCTTAATTTTCTCCGAAGTTTAACAAGATTGAATGCCTGGAAACAGGACCTAAATACATTCAAAAAAGAAATAAAGTACTAATTTTGACAGAACAGGTAAGGAAAAAAACCCCAAACTTTACATATTTTAAAAAATAAATGTATAAATTCATAGATGAAAAATCTATTTCAAGCTTTTGAACACAAAGAGTTCTTGAGCCTCACATTCCTGGGAGAATGTAAATGGAAAGGATCTTAAGTTTTTATCCTGTCTTAGCATCTCACCCTGCCCACCATTTGGGCACCTGGAGTGGGCACTCGCAAAGACAGGATATTAGGATCTGACTTAGTATCATCTCCTCTCATACTCCTCTGGACATAAACAACATAGAAGTTTTGAGCTGATATCACATGCAAAGATAGGCAACATCTCAGTTAGAGGGCTCAGTGCATGCATGACTAGCTGTAGCTTTACAAACCTTTCTTTAGAACTATTTTACAAGGAAGAGCAGGTGACCACACACATCTGTGGAACATGCCTAAGGAACACTCTTCCCTTCTCATCTGTGGAGCCATGAAACATTTTCAGTTGCACATTATGCATTTCCACACTGAAAGTCTTAGTGAAAGGACTAAGATAAGGTCCCTGATGCAGACGTAGTCAACAGCAGTCTTGTGATCCCACTGAGAAAACAACATACTCAGCCATGAGGTGCTCCTGCTATCTGCATGTCATAGCTGAAGTAAACAGCGTATTAAGTGCCTCTGAACTTTCCCACCCAGGAAGGTATTCAGAGAATTTGTGGCTAATCGGTTTTTTTCCTTAAAAGCCCTCACATTCAAGGCCCTCCACAAAGTATTTGTTTCTTCAGCTTTTCCAAACATAAAGGAACCTTGCAAGCTGGCAAAGCACAAGAGGCTTTGAAGTCACCCTAAGCCATTCCTTCTTGTGTGCCTATCTTGTTTCCTAAAGATGTGACCATTCGGGTAAAATGATTGAGCAATCAGTTCTTGGCTAAGAGTGACTGTCTCAAAGTTAAATTGAAGGTCAAGAGGATACTGCTCAGAAGTGTGAAAAATGCTGTGCAGGACACTCCCCCATCCTTCCAGCAATGACATCGCTCCCTGCTTTCTTGTGACACTGCTGGTGCTGTTTAACCTTACTTGTAAATGTGGACAAGTTTCAAATCAATCCACCAGAGGTAAAAAACCCCAAAACACAACAGATAACAAATACAGAACACAAACCAAAATGATCAAAATGTCCTAGAGTAAAGTGAGGTTGGAAAAAGATGATGAAAAGATGAATATCATAAATAAAATTAGCAATAAGTAGTTTCTCTTTTTCATATGTTGTTTTTTTTCCTTCCAAGAGTTACATGACAAATACTTAAAAAAACAACATATATTGCAAACATTGTTTAATAAAGGAAGTGGTCTTACCAGCATCTACAGCTGTTGTGCAATTATAAATGCAGGAAACCATTAATGAGAAACATATAGTAATTTTCTACATACATTTCCATAGCTGACATTGAATCCTTCTTTGTTGAGCAGCTACCTATCTCTGTGGCAGAACAATTCAACAGAAACAATGGAGCCAACAGTCTGCTGGTTCATAGAGAAATTTAGTCAATTGGACAAACTGAAGGATATTTTCAGTCCTAAAGGACTATATATATTAACTGGAATGATTCTCATATGTGTAACTACTCAACAGGCTTTAAAACCAGCTGAAGTCTGACAATGAGAGTATGTCTTGTTTCAAAAACTAAACTCGTTTTGTTTTTATTTTTGCTTTCCTATTTTATCCTGGTCTTCTTTGTAATTAATTACTCACTTCAAAAATGGCTTTTTTCGTGATGTAATTGGCACTTTATGCTTGACACACGTTAGGAAAAGGCCCACTACTCTAAACGTGAATTGTCACCTGTAGTTTCATGGTTTCATACTACAGTACACAAGGTGACAAAAGTCCAACTGAGAATGTGCACCATCCACTACAAAGAAAGAAAGCACAGTGCACTCAGCTTGTAGTTTGGTGTAGTTCAGATTTACAGAATGGTATTGGCACTCTTTGCATGCATACTCAGAAAAGAAATGTCTTTGAATAAGTAAAGCAGGACTTTTCTTGAACTGTAAGTAATAAGTGAAATGGAAACCATGTATTCTATTATTCAGGGAATAATCAATATTTTGTATTGAATTTCCAGACATCCTGTCTTTGTGTGTTTGCATGTGTCTATATTTGCATCTTCTGCTCAATTCTTCATTCTATTGGTAGTTCTTGAGTTTCTCACCCACAGATTTCTCAACAAACTCTATTGTACGACTAGTTACAACTTCTATCCCAAAGATCTACAGAAGTGCAAAGATATGTCCTTTAAAGCGTGTCCTCAAGACAAGAGCTGAGTGTTTAGCTGATTTAAGAGATTAGTGTAGCTAAATAAATTTTCTTTAAAGAAGGATGTGGCTTATTTAAAAAGCATGAAATCCTAAAATGAAAGGCAGTCCAAGGAAAGGAGATGGTTAAAGATATATCAGTAAAACTTAATCTCAAGGTCCTATGAAAAAGACTACACTGCACTGAAAAAGACAGGTTATTCACGGCAATCAGAAGGCAATACTGTGTCTTTCTTAAAGAACAGGACAGTGCCAAGGGATTTAGAGATTGGAGTTTTAATCTTTATACTTCATGTCCCTCCTGATCGGACCATTACAGAGTTGCTATGGACTGTATCCAACAAATCTTGGCATTCATCTTTCAGGGTCCTGACAAGGCCTATCTGCTATTAGTCTGATGAGATTTACACATTCTTGAGACAGCAACAGAAGATGTTGTGTGGAGTAGAAATCCAGTTTACACATGAACACAGGATACTGTAGTCCCAATACGACAGGATACAGAGGAAAAAAAGAAACAAAACAGAAGCAGAGAAACAGTACTTGGAGTGTCTGTGATATGACTGTAGTGTTCAATAGGATAAACAATAAATATTCTTCAGGGGCATATAGTCCAAGCCTAGAGAGACAGAAGTAGAAGGAGTATGACCAAAAGTCTTATGCTTTCCTATGTTGCACAATTCAGGTGAAAGCTTTCTCATTTAGACAACTGAATGAGGATCACCTTTTTGGCAGGAACTGTGCAAAGATACCAAAGTACTTGCTCCAAGAAGAAGAGACTCAGGTCATAAAAAGTAAGAGTTTCCTATGCAGTAATTCAGAAACTGCAACTAATACAGTGCTCCCGCAATATGAACAATGAAGAGGCTGTGGTATATTTTGTTCCTAATAAAGTCTAGAATCATAAAACTATATATAACAGGAAAGGACTGAGAGATCGAGTATAAAGCAGAACAAAGCACTATACAAGTAAGCTAAACATGAAAAGCTTCTACAATTCACAAGAATGTGCATATATATACATATATTAAAAAGATAATTCACTTATCTGTACAAAGACAGTTCTAGTGCAGTTTGGGTAACTGATTTGGGTAAATAACCTGATATCATGGTCTTCAGGAACCAAAGCTCCATCAGTTTTTCAAATGACAATTTTTTTCTATCTGTTCAAGATTTAGGGAGCAAAGAAATTTCACAGACACTAAATGCAATCTTTGTTTTCTCAACTAAGAAATTATTATTAGCATTATTAATATTAGAATTTCTGCTAATATTTTTTAGAAACAACCTAAATGACATTTGTAATTAGAATATATTTTATATAGAAAAACAATTACCCTGGTTTTGAAATAATAGCTCACTGATAAAAACTATTACATACAGCAGACTCTCACACAGAGATACATATGAATGGGGATGAAACCACACTCCCCTGTGGCTTTCAAAGTACAGCTTTGCTAGGTGTTACATACAGACACAATGTATGGTCTGAAATAGTTGGACTGCATAACAGAAGTATCTGTGAAGAGAAGGAAAAAAGAAATCATCCTTCTTCAGGCTACCGAATGGTATTTTATATTAAAATGAAACATCCCAAATTCAGCATAACATCATGAGATCATACATCAAAATAAAAATGGTATTATAATATTTTTGTCAGTACATCTCTCAATTTTCATAAATCTTGGATTGTTTCCTTGTTTTCTTTTTACTGTAGACTGAGGAAAGACGTGCCTGTTATAAGAAGATACAACTTGTTTCCTCTCCCACACTGTGATTATACTTAATTTTTAACAATCAGTGCAAACAGTCACATTATCAGTGTAAGCAGTTAAATTACTCCTTCAATATGCATCATATTAATCAATACTGTCTGTCTTCTACCACCATGGCATTCACTTACCATTCTACATTCCTCTGGAGTGCCGCAAAGTCATCTCTAATCTTGATAAGGCTAAATAAGTTTTTTGGTCATCTTTAAATTTTGACACATATGATATCCTTCAGCCCATTTTCCAGCTCATTAATAAATATATTAAACAATGCTGTTTAATGTACAGGTCAGTGGTAGACAGAAATGTTAACCTTTTGCCATGCTGAAAATTGACAATTTACTCCTACTCTATCTTCTGTCTCTTAACTTGTTTCTAACTTATGATGGAACTTTAACTTTCACCCAGAACTATTCAGTTTTCCTAATAATCACTTGTGAAGGACTGTGTCAAAGGCTTTTTGAATGTCCTTTTGAATCATATTGCTTGGTCTTATTTTAAAAACATATTTATTTTTGAGACATTTACAAATATTTCTTGTAGATTGAAAATACTCGAGTCTTCTTACTAGATGCAATAGAGATGTGCATGCTCTGCAATTGCAAGTAAACTTCGAGGCCACAGAAGAAGAGTGTGATTTGTCCCCGAGAAAGGTCAGACCACCAAAAACTTCCAGCTGAATCAGTAATGCAGAAAAATGAATCGTAAGGCCGTATTTTATCCTGTTAGAATGAAGCACTTCAATGCACATGGTAAATCACACAGGCGATGAAAGACTCAGAAGCGGCAGCAGCAGCATGGGAATTACTGCAGCTGTACGAAGGCTCCCATGTTGCTGACCAGGACCACGCTGAAGGCACTGCACAGACACAGAGTGAAAGGATTGTCCTATGTAAGACAAGAGATGACAGTGACAGACTGATAGGAAATACCTGTCATGATAGCAGGCAATATATGTGCCTAAGCTTTCTATACATAAACTGGAGAAGTCTGAATGACTGACTTGGAGGAGGATAATGAGGTACCTCACAATCATTACAGACAGCACCGGAGAAAGTACAATAGGGCTTATCTGAAAATCTAGAAGTAGGAAATTAATGGCTCATTTTTTTTCTACTTTATGAGGAATAATGGGTATCGTGAAGTCAGTCTGTGAAGGATTATAAAGCTGAAAACAAACTGCCTGTATTTGATGCTTTGAAGGGGAACTGGGGAAAGACACAGAGAGAGATGTTAGGAAAATAATCTGTGCAGAACAGTGGCAGCAATGAGACAAGATGACATTTGTCATGTGCTGAAAAGAGGCCAGTTGTAGTAACTGAAATGTGGAGAACCTGCACGAGAGTTTCAGCTCAGCGCACAGCTTAAAAAGAAGGATGGATGTGAGGAATAGGAAAGATACCGAAATTCAAGAAGCTGTTTATGTTCCAAGCTTAAGACAACCAACATGCTGATACAGTTGACAGTGATGGAGAAAGGGTGTGAGAGAGGAAAGATTATTCCTGTTGGTCTTTAAGTTGATGTCTAAGCATCCACAGGTTGGTATCAGGAAGATGGGATGAGTTTTATGTGTCTGGGGTTTTTTTGTGGTTTGGTTTTTTTCTTTTTAAATAGAGGAAATGGTACCTGGAGTACAAATCGCAAAGATGATGATTAGGTTTCTCATTTAGATTAACTACAACAAAGATTCTCTGAAGAAAATGGCAAAGGAGCAATTAGAAGGATAAAAAGAAAACCAGGAGTGCAGGATGGAATTGGGAGAAAAAAACTCCTCACCATTATTGAGAACAGCATACCTACTGAGCTCACAAACTGGCTAAGGGGATGAAGAAGTGAATGGCTGAGCAAAAGAAGTGAATGAAAGAAAGCAGCAGGTTCAAGTATGAACTTTTTATCAAATTTGTCAGCTTCTGTCACGAAATCAATTTTACTTTTTCATCTAGCTTCTTCTGTCAATTCCCTTTTCATGGCAGAAGTAATTTAAATTATTTGAAAATAAAAAAATTCCAACAGAAGGGTACAGCTGACAAAATCTGTTGCAATTAGTGGCACTGTCAGCTCAGCCCAAGAGGTGGCTGATAAAAAGTGAGAACCTGCTGTATCCAAGAGTCTGTCCTTGGACATTTGCTATGAAAAGTCACCTTCAGTTACAATTTATGTACAGATTATGCATGAAAGAAGATAGAGTTTTGTTCTTGCCGATTACTCAGTATGAAGTGTTAGTTTCTCAGCAGACAACAGAAGTAAGATGCCAGTGATCCCTGAAGCTAAAGTTCCCTTTTGCAATTACAGAAGAGAGCTCTTTTACCAACACTGTCTACCAGAAATACCATTTAAATGTCCCCCAAACAGTTACTGATGTATGGTATTCGGATTACGGAGCTGGCAATGTATTTGATGCAACCTAACTCTCACTTTTGTGTAAACACGTATTTAAATACCTATCAAACAGATTTTTAGCATTCTGCATAGTGGTTGAGAAATACAGAAACTGCTAAGATCCAGAAACTGTTAAGACTGGGAACTGAATTACACTTTTTTTGGAGACTGTAGGGCAATGTGTATCTATTGTTTTGCCAATGACATCTGATGACATTTAAAGTGTATACAACTGCTCTAGACATCACCTGTTTTACTCACTTGATATTTCCCAGCACTACACCAAAGTGTATTCTAATGCAGCTAAAATGAAATGCAGGAACATGATAAGCTAATCTATTCTAATGCAGCTAAAATGAAATGCAGGAACATGATAAGCAGAAATTCTGTCATATTTTGTTAGATTTTTGGCACTATATTTTTTATTTGTGACTGCCATATTGAACTCAGAAATACTGGCTAATAATGGTGGAAATGGGTACCAAGGAACAAAAAAAACCAATTGATAACTCAAGACTCAATCAAGCCCATGGCAAAGTTGATGACAGTGTTAAGCATAAAGGAAAGAGTAAATGTAAGATGCGTCTGTATGGAAAAGCAGAGTTAATTTCAGACTGAATTGTAAATAAAAACTCAAACAGCTCTAAAGCATTCCAAGAACGAGGAAAAGCCCAGTGACAGAAAAGAAGGATCAGTACTAAACCCTTACTTCTATGCTTTCTGTCTATACTTAAAAAACAATACAATTCTGGGGAATTAAAATAGGTGCTGAAGATGTTAAAGAATAGGTGATTCATAAATTAACCAGGAAAAATACTGAATCCTATATAGTTTAGTCAGTAGACTTTTTTTTTTTTTATTAATACTGTTTTCGTTTAATCTTACAACTTTAGCATTATGTTTTAACGTAAATGATAAGACCCTTGATTAGTACAAAGGAGCATAATTTATCAAAAAGGAGTTGCAGATTTAGGTCATTCAAGGATGTTATTAGATATTATTTTATTGTAACAATCACCACTTATTTTGTAATTAGAACATTTTAATGTTTTAGCTGGCATTTTAAACCAGCTATTAGAAAATAACTTATGTTTACAGCCTAATATCACCTAAATATACTGGCTTTCTTAACTCTGTGGGGAACCCTTTCAAAACAATACATGGAGATGCAGTGATAAAAACTCCCATCAAAGTCCACAAGAGGTATGTGGCTTAACACATTCTCCTATGTGATTTGCATTAGCTATCAGCCTGTTCAACAATATGCCTTTAAGTAAACACAAAACTGAATATTAATTGAGCAAAGGGTACGCGTTATCATGTTTAGTCAGTTTAAACTACATATAAGCAACTGATTTACCTTATACTGAAACAAAGCAAAACAAACTGTTGAGTTTCATCCAGAAAAGCTATAAAAATTAACAGCAGCTGAAATGTAATGTTCATGAAAACCGGCATTATATTAAAAATGACTTCTTCATTTTTTTTTAGAAATATAAAACTCCTTATGAATATTTTAATACTTTAGAACAGCCAAGTTCCATTTGCTCTTTTCACTATATATTAGACAGTATTTGTTTTTTATTAATTCGTATTATGTGATTGATGACACTAGGGCATGTGGCTGACTTGCTGAGTTTGTACCCCACAAGGATTTAGTCAGGCATTAGTGCAAGCGGCCACTCTGCTGACAGGCAGGAGAAGCCAGGGTAAGCAGACACTTCAGCCTCCTTATGTGCTTGCACGGGTGGTGGCCTGCCTAGTTCCAAGGAAGTCCCCCACCCGGGGAACACCTAGTGCTGCTCTACCCTGAACCGAAAACTTAAGGAACTGCTAATATACTGCTAAAACTGCCCATGATATAGCTATATAGAGCACCGAATATTCTTGTGTGTGCGTATGTGTGTGTGTATATATGTTATTCTGTACTTTTAGTTTAAAATTAAGTGCATTAGTACATGCCGCAAAATCAAAGATTGTTCCTCAGAGGCTTACAAGCGTGGCTATGGATTCCTGTTTATAGATGATATTGTTAGGTGAAGAAAAAAGGTTAACTTATATGAGAATAGACAGCAGGTAGTCTACAGTTATCTCCCAGGTAGTCTATAGATATCTCGTCTGCCAATAACATACCAAATGCTCCCCCTTAATCAACTTCTATTCCCATATTAGTTTCCAGAGATTAAAAAGGGGAAAAAAAAACCCTAATAGACTAGATATTCAGACATATATCACAATTTGGAAGGAAGAAAAAAAATTAATAAATAAGTAGCAAACCTAGCCATGATTTAGCGAAAGATATTTTTAGCTAAGGTTCCAGTAATCAAAGTGATGTAGCTGTATATGAAATACCAAAACAGTAAAGATTTTTTCGTATTGGATACAGACATAATCTTCAGATGTTGTAAACTGATGAAACTCACTGCTTGCTTGATATAAATTATGTTGCTGACAATAAACTGCATTTTGAGAGAAAAGAAATCACTTTGCCATCAAGTGACAATCAATTTTATTTGCAGCGGGAAGGAGAAGGCCTCTGGAAAAGCACTCCATTGAATTTTTCATTGTTGCAGTCTGTGCTGGAGCCGGCTGTTCAGGGCAACTATTTTCAAATACTGTAATGATACAAAACAAAATACTGAAAAAATCTTATGCACAGTGTGATATCCTATCTTCATTTTCATAACTGGGATATACCGTGAGCTAACACAGAGGCGACATTTGAAATAATGGACTAGGTCTTCCCTGTGTTGAAAAAGGCAGAATTATAGAAAATCTGTGCTGATTCTGTCCAGTAAAAGGCTTGCTTGAGGGTCTTCTGCAAAAGCATTACCTAAGTTTACAGGACAAGAACACACATATTACAAGTTGTTGAAAGGTGTCTCTCTTCCTGTCATATTGCAACTCACTTTAGTTGCAGACTGCAAAGAAGCCACTCTCCTCTCTACAAGACTCAAAAAGCACTGTTGTTTTGTAGGGGAAAAAAGGCACAAGGGACTGTGTATGAAGAATGTATTCTAGAACCTCAGAAACTTCAATTACTTTGTGATTTTTAAAACCTTTTCTTTACGTATATGAAATGGTATTTCCTGAATTACAGCTTATTTGTGCTTTGTCACATACACATTGAATGAAGTTTGTGTACATTTTTCATACCTTTTCTGCACTGCACAAGAATTTTCCTTTTGTAATGGAATTCCCCTTTCAAATATAATTAACAAAACAAAACTGTACTTAAGAAAGGATGTCTCCAAAACTCCTAACGAAGCTGCTTGTAACATTCAGTAAAAATATTCATGCAACAAACATGTCTAGGCAAATCTTTTACCAAATAATAAGCAAAAAAATCCCAAAACAAAACTCTTCCATATTTTAAATGCTATCTTTAACCTCATAGACATTCTTCACATGAACATCCACATTTTCTATTAAATTGCTACTTTTAGACAGTACTCTGTGTACTATGATCCTCTTAATCCACAATTCAGGACTGATAATCATTCTTTCCTTTGTACATTTCTAGGGATCTGCTGAAATGCTTGGCTGCCTAAACTACAGTAATTTGCTTTATGCAATTGTAAATTAAATTTTGTGGAAGTGGAGAGTGATTTTTAAAAAAACACTTTTCCTTTCAAGAAACTTAATACAGGAAAGAAAATTCAAGAGGAAGAGACATCCACAGCTCTGTAGGAACACAGGGAAGCAAAACAAAACACAGAGCAGAAATTATAATTTTACAGTTATGTTACATCATGTGTACTTTCCTTGCCCAAGCTGTCGTATAGTATATTTTATATAAACATAGAGCTCATGTTACTTTTATCTTGTAATAATTCTTTTTCATCTCTTTAATACACCAATGAAGAATATTGACTGAATCATAAATGTTTTCCCCCTGCTTATCGGTCATTTTACCTGGAAAAAACCAAGCTGTTTACTTTGTATTCTGTCAGTTCAAACTGTGCCAAAGTGACTAGGTCCAGTAAAATAAATAATGCATTCCTTAGAATGCCACATAAACAAAACCCAAATTTGAATAACAGCAGCTACAGGAATCTAAAAAAAAAAAAAGAAAAGAAGAAAAAAGTGTGGCCCTAATATTGTGTTCATTAGAGAGCACTGAAAAGATAAAAAGGATTGCAAGGCTAGGCAATAACTTAAAGAATGTAGCAACTAATTTTAATTAATAGCAACATTAGACAATGAATTTATACGAAATTATATTACATATAGAAAAATTGCTCAAAGAAGTATCTTTTTTTCACTTAAGAGTGATCATTAACCCATAAAAGCCCTAACTCTATCAAATATTTTCACAGATAGGGAACGCCAAACAGTGGTAGTAGTCCATCAAAGATGCTACAATAAATGATTTGGATTCTCTGAGAAGTTGTCCAGCTACAAGTTCTGCTCAGGACATTTTATTACACAGATCCAGGCTTTTTAAATGAGTATATAAAATTATACCCTGATTAGTTTGATCTGTGCTCTACATATTTGTATGGATGTTTATAAGAAGGTCCAGCCACTAGATTTGCTGAGATTCAGAAGTACTAAAGCAAAACCAAACCCAAGTCATTACCTATTCACCATGTAGACCTTGTCTTTATCACCTGGTTATTCTTGACAGAGCTGGGTGAGATCTTTCAAAAAGATGATGTTACCACCAAGGGCTGTAATTTGAGCTGCAGTTTTTCTCCAGCACAAATGAAATGGGTCACAACAACCCCAGGCAATGCTACAGGCTGGGGGAGGAGTGGCTGGAAAGCTGTCTGGCAGAGAAGGACCTGGGGGTGTTGGTTGACAGGTGGCTGAATATGAGCTGGCATTGTGCCTAGGTGGCCAAGAAGGCCAATGGCATCCTGCCTTGTATCAGGAATAGTGTGGCCAGCAGAACCAGGGAGGTGATAGCACCCCTGTACTCAGCACTGGTGAGGCCGCACCTCGAGTACTGTGTTCAGTTTTGGGCCCCTCACTACAAGAAGGACATCGAGGTGCTGGAACGTGTCCAAAGAAGGGCAATGAAGCTGGTAAAGGGTCTAGAGCACAAGTCTTAGGAGAAGCGGCTGAGGGAGCTGGGGTTGTTTAGTCTGGAGGCTGAGGGGAGACCTTCTTGCTCTCTACAACTACCTGAAAGGAGGTTGTAGCCAGGTGGGGGTCGGTCTCTTCTCCCTAGTAACAAGCGATAGGACGAGAGGAAACGGCCTCAAGCTGTGCCAGGGGAGGTTTAAGTTGGATATTAGGAAAAACTTCTTCACCGAGAGGGTGGTCAGGCATCGGAACAGGCTGCCCAAGGAAGTGGTTGAGTCTCCATCCCTGGAGGTATTTAAAAGAAGGGTAGACATGGCGCTTAAGGACATGGTTTAGTGGTGGACTTGGCAGTGATGAGTTAATGGTTGGACTCGATGATCTTACGGGTCTTTCTTTTCCAACCTTAACGATTCTATGATTCTATGATTGTATGAAACCAATGCCTATTTCACATCACATTACCCATATAAAGAGGTTGAAGTCAGGCCATAGACTTGCATAGATTGCATGTTTTCACACAATGTTCTTCAAACACATATGGAGGATTAAAAACTCATTCTTTTATTTCTACAATTTTTTTTCGCCTTGTGTAATCTGAAGTCTCCCTTACAGGTCCTAACTTAGAAAACAAAGTTGCTTAATTTCTTTTCAAATGCACCTTTACATTTGATATGATACAAGAGGGTATCATATAAAAAAAACCATTTCCATTTAGACAAGAAAAAAATGTTAAATGGATCTATTCTATAATTCCACATTTTTCTAGCAGCTGTAAAACACCAGTACTAGTTAGGTACGTGAATACTGAGGTCAGTTATTTTCACATGTAAATTTTATCTGCTTGTCAAACCGACTGACTTCAGAGTTCGACCCTGCCATTCAATCCAGCGGGTTCCTTTCACCTTACTATAGATCCTGAAGTATCAGCAGTTTGGAAAGCTAATATGGGAAAAGCACAATGTTTGGAGAGCCTCTTTTCTACTTCAATGTAAAATAAATAAAAAAAATTAAAAAGGTCAGCCATTATTTTCATTTGAACAGCAGCGCTAAATGTCAAAGTGGTTCGTTATAAGTAAGCTTGTAAAGTGACTGTTCAAAGCACCCATGTGCCAATGTAAGCACCTGAGCAAAGTAATCTGAAAGAACAGACAAGAAAGTACTTGATTTAGTATGAAGATTTCTGTAAATAAATAAAAAAAAACCCTCCTTCAGGGATTCAATTATGATCCCACAGATCTAATCATTAAATATACCTCATGCGAAGTTGATTTGGCACTGATATGCTCTTGTACAAAGCAGTATTGTACTCAGGTATTGTTCAAAAAGTAATTAATTTGCACTCAAATCACCTTCATGCATGAAGTGTTGGCTTTTCCATTTTACAGATGGGAAAACTGAGCCACAGACATTATACACGGCTTGCTCAAAATTATTTTTCATATTAGCAGCATTGGTCAGCAAAATTCAGAAGATATAAACCCACTTAGAGTACCTGACTCTGTGAGTGCTGAGCCATTCAGTTTCAGACAAGCAAAGTGAAAAATAAGATGGTCTTTATTTGACAGAACATTCCAGGACATACTTAAGTCCCTTTTACATCAGTAATGGGAATATTCATATGTTTAAAATTAAGCATATTTCAAGAGCTTGTTAAATCAATGCTACATGGATGCTGTGAGAGAATCAGGTTCTGGATATCCAGTACACCATGCTGCCATTCCAATACAAAATTGAAACACAAACCTCATACACAGAGATTTAAATCATATTATTACATACTGGAACCAGTAGCTTCAACGACCAATATCACAGGTTAATGACAAAAAATATGGTTTCCTTATTTTTTTTTCTCTTTTAAATACATTGTATGTTCTACATTCAAAAAATACTGTTCTGCGGTTTGATAGGCACAAATTACAGTGCCTAGGTTGGAAACAATAAGCATCCTCAACTTCATTGAAACCTAGAGGAGCTGAAGGCACTTGTCTCCATATTAGATCATGCCCTCTAGAAGTATATGAAGTAGCCTTCCCCACTTTCTGCATGCATGGTGGAGAAGAAAATTTCAAAAGCAAAGCGAGACATAAGAAATTCTGAGCACATTTACAAAGGGAAGCTATCTGTAATCTGGTCCTATTTGTGTATAATTCTTTCCATGGCTGCAATATAACTGTACTGGTTTCTACAATATTGGTAGCCAAAATAAAATGGTTATATCCAGATTGGTACGATACCCACAAGGTAAGGATGAGGATCATAGACTGCCTATCTGAGATTAAGTGCCTCATGGGTTCTTGTCCTTTCCTAGGTTTCGGTGCGAACCTAAGAGAGAGGGTGGTAAGACAACAAAAATATCCTGTGACTCCAACATATTCAAATAAAAATAATCTGCTCTAACTGAAATTTCGTATTGGAAACAAGCAAACAGATTTCCATCTAAATTATTTTGTCAACAGCGTGGTGGTATCCTTGCTAACCTTATTTGGCACCAGTGAATAATTAGATACACAGGGGTGTGACTCCAATTGAAGGTGTTGGCATTGTAGCACTCTGTGAAAATATTAACTATGAGGTTAACTCCAATTTTCTCTTCTTTAATTAAATGCACATGGTACTAATGAGGTAACCTACTGTTCCTTGATAGCACTAATTAGCTAAGAGGAGAGTACACTCTCACACTTCAATTTAAACCTAAAAATAAGGTTGAAATATGCTAATTGCAGGCAATTTAAAACAGTACAAGTTGTAGAACTAGTCATAATAAGGGAAACTGACTGCTTTACAGCTCTGTAGCTGTAACTTTGGTTAAAATCAAAACACGACACACAATTTTAGAATGATTTGGCAAAGTATTCAGCAGCCTCTTCAAAAATTGTTATTTAACTCACAGTATACAACATAAATTAAAAAAAAAAAAAAGGAAAAAAATAATCTTGGCTGCTCATCTAGGAAAAGACAAACAATGCCTGATAAATAAGAACGAAATCTGATGAAGTCTATGCAGAAAAATATCTTTTGTTTAGACTAGTTTGAAGTTCTAAATTTTCCTAAACACTTAAAAGTCTCATTTGTAGAGGTGTTGAGCAGCTGCAGCTTACACTGACGTCAATGGAGTCCTCGGTGCTCAACCCTTCTGAAAGTCTGGCCCTAAAATTAGACTTTTGAATTTTTTTTTTTAAAAAAAGGAATAAAGAAATATGCTTTCTTCAGAGACAGTACCTTTTAGAGAACAAATCTGTGATTCTACATGCAACTTTGAAGTTCCCGAAATACCAACATTTTGTACTGTAACATCAAGCGTATTCTTTACAAGGTAATATAATAGATGGTTCAGCTTAGCCAGTGAATTGTAGGCAAAGTTGCATAGCACATTGATTTGTAATAACAGTTTCAAATTTCTTGATTAAGAGCTCCTACCGTTGAGCAGAGAAGAGAAGATGGACAACAGCCTTTTGCTATTCAAGTTATTTTGCTGACTAATGCCTGGGGTGACAGTGGCCTGAGCTTTGGCAGAGATGGCTCACTTTTTTAAAATCTTTTTTCTCCTTTACTGAAAAAGAGTAGCAATGGAAATACCTCTATCACAAGAAGATAAAAGGATGACAAGATAGTGATCCCTTAATAAGACACAGAGTGGAGATCTTGACTGAATATAGGCACAGGAAAAGCCTTTAACTGAATGAAAATACATCTCCCACATAACCAAAATAATTAATTGTATTTTCTGAATTACTGAAGAAAATAAACACTAAGAAAAGTGATAACACCTACGCTGTCATTCCAGAAAGAAATAAAATCTGTTCATATGTATCTATAGATATGAATGCATGCTGCACATCTTATAATCAGCAGACTTCCATGAGGCATAACGAATGATCAATAAAAAGTATATAAGTTGTCTGACTTTGCACTACATCTTTTGTTTTAATTTTAATAAATTATATATGCCTACAGTTCATTTTTCAGGCACTCAAAATCTAGTTCCCATTTAGGAATGTTAGATCAATGCTATGTCGTGGGGTCTAGTTCCCTAATTCAAGGCAATAAAGCTATACTGCAGAAGGGTCCATAAAATGGACCCTTCACATTTCCTAATACACTATTACAACTTGTAGACTCTCATCAAGGACCACAGCTATGATATGCTACGAGAAGAGTGCAAGACTAATCAAAGGAGTTACTAATCTCTCTTTTGCTAGGTTATTCTCAGCAATATCAGAGGACCTGTTTAATAATAGTATTTTTAGGTTACATGAGTGGATGGACTATTTTCGACTGCAGAGGAGAACACAAGTCTCCAAAGCACCCTTGCCAGTCTAAGCTGGGCATCAGATTCTTCCTGACTCCAACTCAGTGACTGATTTAATTCTGCACGTGTAAGCAAGACTAATCAAATGTTAATAGAGAAGTTGAAGAAACTACCACTATCTGTGCACCTCAATTTATGCCCTGTCTCTAGCTAATCCCAATCTCAAAAGGCAAATCCTCCTCCACTTCCCAAAGTTTCTATCCAAGAGAAAACATACCTCACATCCTGTGCATGTAAACAACAACTGTCCTGACTTAGGGGACTACTATGGTATAAATGAGATGCAAACATGCTCAGATCCAGTCCTATTTACTCACATGATTTGCTGCGTGGCCCATGAAATTGCTGGTACTCCACATACAAATGCTGCCTTAAATGTGTATATATTAAAGATAATAAATACTACTGAAGTAGGTTTTTGGGGGGGGTGTTTGGTTTTTTTTTTAAATATTTATTTAAAGTTAAAAAAACCCTTTTATTTGAAATCAATATATTTAACATCAAGTTCACAGCTGGCCTTATAGAGAGGAGCAGGGACACGAATATGCAAGAATTTTGCCTGTCCTATTTTAATAACTGAATGACCTCCTCCAATAACAGCAGAAGTGAGTTTGGTTACTCAGGCTTGCTCCCAGAAGGTTAGGCAACAAAACTAGTGTGCAAAGGCACGCATATGGCTGTAATCCATCCACCTCTGGAACATCTTGAGGAAGAAGACCAAGGCATCGGAGGAGAAATATTCTCTCGTTCCACGAATAACTCAAAAAGATGTATTAAAAACTCATGTGTTCAAATTCCTTAATTATTTTCCAAACCTTGTGGTCAGAAGAGCCATACAATTAAGAAAATAATGTAAAAGTAATTACCTAGTCCAAAATAATTACAAAAAAATTAAGAAATAACTGCAAGTAAGTGTCATTGACATAGTACAAAAAGTGTTAAAAAAGGATCAGTGATAAACATGACTGCAAGGCATTTTTTTGTCTTTTTGTTTGCTCTTCTCATTTTTCAGGCTTTTTTTTCTTTCCTAACCTCAAAAGACTTCCCATAGAAGTCTGTGTGAAATTTAATAGAGCCAAGATAGCTTGGACCAGATTCCTAGCTGTTTTAAAGCAGTGTTCGTAAAGGTGATGGAATCACACAGTTCTCCACTACATGCGCCTTCTTTGTGCAACAACGTCCGTGTTGCATCTAATTTATTTCTGACATAGAAAGCATAACTATGGTGAGTTCTAAATGATACTGGAAGGTACCCATATTGTATAGCTTTGACTGACATTTCTGCATGCAAACAATTCCAATGGCAACTAGTCAAGTGGAAGTAAAAACTTTTCTAAATGCAAAGATAATTAAGCCCACAATAACATCCTACTGAAATGATGCATATAATTCAAATTGATTAGAAAAAGAGATTGATGTATTATCTGGTTGATGTTTATCCTGCGAAGTCATACAGTCAGGCTAACCCTAAAGAAAAGCTTTATCATCTTCAGCTTATATCATGAAGTTTCTGCCAGTCTTTTCTTTCTTAAATAGTTTTCATTCCATTGAGATTGTACTAATAACTGAATGAAAGATTTTATAGGTAGCTAACTGGCTGTAAAGCACTTACCAGTTAAGATAAGCACCATGGAAATCAGTACAATCTTAAATAATTTGCTAAAGGATAAAGCTACATCTTAAAAAGAAAGTTGTTCCCTTTTTGCTCCTTCCTGAAGGGTCATTTAGAGAAAAATAACTCTAATGAATTAGTAGTCGTCTTCTTTAAACCTCTTGGTCACACCTTTTAGGTTGTTCTCATGGAGTTACCATGAGTTTTGACGATAAAAAACAGGAAGAAATTTGATGCTGTTGGGTGACACTGAACCTGATATCTATAGTTTTTACTTTTTTCCTGGAACGTGTCCAAAAGCAAAACAGGATTTTCTTTTTGTTCTTGAAAACAAATAGTACAGCCCACCTGTGCCATGGCCATAGGAAGCAGAAAAGCAGAAAGACCTTGTTCTAGTCTTGTTTGCCCTGTAGGCAGCTGTTGGCAGCCAGTGCCCTCAGCTTCTGCTTCCTGAGGAGCAGAGATTTTCTCAACTGTTTGGCCCAGATTCCCAGCACAAAGCATCCCACACAGTGCATAAAACTCAGTTTCAAATATTTAACCTACCTCACTGACAGCATATATAAAATGGGCCTGTACATGCACACACACACACACACACACACATAAGTATGTATAAAAAACCTAGTACCTAGTATTTTCTTTTAACAGATTTTAAATTATTATTAATCAAAGTCATGTGCAAAAGATGTAAGTAAGAAAAGACACTAAAACAGTGATTTTTTTGTATGGGATAACTTTTGTTAACTAGGTCTATATTCATAAGTAACTCTTAGAATTGAAGAAAATAAAAAGTTCCCTCCATTTCTTAATTTTGGACATCCTTTGATACCAAATCTCTCTGATCTAAAAAATAGCTCGGCTAACCATTTATAAATCTACGCATACTAGCAACATGAGGTAAAGAATGTTTAAAAATATATATTTAAGTTGGATACCAAGTTTTTGATTGTTTAAATAAGAGTATGTCTTAGAAAGTAAAAAATCAATTTTAAACAAACACATTTTCCCTCCAATGTGTACTTCTTCAAGATTTAAAGCAAATGAGGCATAAAGTCGATGAAAGTTTGTAAATACACAGTAAATGGTTAAGGAGATCAAAAGTTGTCCTACTAAATGGTTACGCGAGTTCAAAAAGAAAAATGAAAGAAATATGAGTTCATTAGTCAATGAGATAGATTTTAAAACTGCATCATATTTTTCTAAAGAAGACAAAGCAGATTATGTTTATAAAATATATATAAAATAAATTGCTACACAAGAAAATGTCACATTCTAGAAATGTTTCACCATATGCTAGAAATTTCTCATTTATAAGCTCATTATCCAATAGCAGCTCTCAAGAATAAAGCTAATTTACATGTAAAATAAGACTATGGTCTACTCTTTAAAGGCACAATGATAAACACACCAATTTGACAATTATATTAATATGAGTATTTGCATAATCTGCCTTCTACACCTGTTCTTAATTTGAAGCAGCTGCAGAACAAATCACACCACATAATCTGAATATGCCACCGAGTCACGTAAACACACTAACACTTCTCATCAAGTTTTTGTTTCGCTCTGTTCGCATGTTTGTTTTGAATTTACATGACCCCATAAAAAAAAGCTTTTGGGTTGGACAATTTATATTCGTCAGATATAACATAGAGAGACTAAAATGCTTTTTTTGTTGTTTTGTTTTTTTTTTTTACTGTTTCCTGTAACAATGAGCATTTCATTTTCACGACTAGATAAACAACGCATAGAAACTCGACATTTTACAGCTTATTGCACCAGATACACCTCCTGTGAAGTATGTTAAAAACATGTGCAGTCAACACACAGTACAATAAAACTCTGCCCATGAAATTTTTATGCTTTTAGCAAAATAAGACTGAATGGTCACCACTTCATTTTCTTTCAAATTCAGTGTTTTCCACTTTTTAGAAAACTCGGTGTTTTGTACCAGCAGCATAAAAGGAACAACAAAACAACAGTTGACTGATAATTCAAAATGACAGTTCACACTAATGAAACATTCTTCCTACATGTATGCTGCTCCTTTTTTGATTTACAAACAAGAAATAATTGAGTAATTTAATACATTGACTCTCTTCCTATGCATTCTGACAGTCATTAGGCCTCATTCTGTAACGTTAACCGTATTCAAACCAAAAGAAAGATGAGGGAAAGGCAGCACATGTGGGAAACAACTGAATACATCACACATGCCTGATGCAGTGATGATCGTGAAGGATAGCGCCAAATGCAAAATGCTAAATACTAATGCTAATGCTAAATTCTTATTCAGTGAATAATCAGAGGCAAAATCATAGAACCCAAGGCTCTTCTTTCTGTAGCCTCCACAAGAAAAATAACAACCCATTACAGAGCCTGTGTGCTATCTAGCGTGTTGTCTACAACTTCTAAACTGATGATTTTACTGAAAGCAGAGGAGGCTCTTCTGCTCTTCAGAACAAAGATTTAGAATTGGATATCCTTTTGGCCTGGGACCCATGGTCAAATACTGTGTTACACTTAAAATGCTTCTCACCGAAATAAAGTTAAGTCCAGTTATAAATTGGAGGGCCAGGTTTGAACAATCCCACAGCCATTCTGACACTGAATCATCGCCCAGTCGCAGTAGCTTTGTAACATGGAATACCAGCTCCCCTGGTGGCTACCAAAAAGTGTATAAAAGTTTTTACACAAAACAGAAAATACAGGTAATATTGTACTTTCTGATGATTCTTTCAGTGTAGCAAAGAGCATGGTATCAGCCTGAAGCTGTCACATCAACCAGAGTTGACACTGCTTTCCCAGTTCTTGCCTAAGAGCACAAACAAGTGGGGATCTTAACTGTCAGCAAAAGTGGGAACTGCAGCAGAGAAAAATGACAGCCAGCCTGGACATGATGTAGGACCACTGTAAGCTGCCATCAGAAATGAAAATGGGCAAAGAATAAGCCAAATGATTTGAAGAATTTTGTATATTAAAAAATGTGTATATTTAACTTAATTGTAATTACAAAAAAAAAAAGATTTTGTGAAAGAGAGACGTTCTACAATGTGAAGCAGAGGCCTTGGAAATCATTTATTTTGATACAGATGTCTGGCACTTCCTAGCAGGTGACTTAGCAGGATTCTGGACTGGGAAATTTCTTCCTATTCCTTTCTTGCACCAAATATTTAGCCTCTCCAGGCTAAAAATCAATAAAACAAATTCTGTATTTTAACATTATTTTATAAGTTGACTGGATGAGCCTTTGCTGAGCACGGTATAAAGCACACTAAGAAACATCCCCAAATTTGAGTCAAATGACTCGCAAACTCTGTGTGCTGATGTAGTAGAAGAAAGTGCAAGCATCCACTGTTTGCTGTAGTCCTATCCAACCAGACAGACATTTCAACTAATATTTACACCTCTAGATACCGCGTAACACCATTAAACATACACTTACGAAAAAAATAAGAAAGAACAAAGTTAAACAGCTCATGCACATTAAATCAAGGTTTGTATATCCGTAATTTCTGGTTTTGGAACAAACACACCTCCTGATGCTAAACATTAATAGAAACCAAGATTCTGCTAAAGAACAAATAAAAAATAAGAGACAAAGATCTCATCAAATGTATCTAAAAATAATTCTACCAATATAATAAGATGGAGAAGCTGGTTAACATGCCCAACATAACGAGAATCTTTCAATGTTAGATTAAAAAATGTGATCCATACATCAAATGACACAACGTGATACATACATCAATTTGTTCACACATCCTCATTCCCAATGCAAAGTTGTACTGTCATTTTAAAACTCAGAAAATTCTTGAAAGCAATCGCTGTGGAGTTTGCGTACACACACTTTTGCATTGGAGTTATAAAAGCAGCTACTTCTCCTGATGAGGTCTTCAGTTGCCTTCATATTTTTTCACAATGATGAACACTCTTATCAAAGGAAGAGGGGGACGCAGGACTACATTGGGAGAGTTAATCAGCAGAAAAATGATCACAATCTTTTATCCAAAATTAGCCTCGATGTAAGAGATGCCAATGTTATTCCAGTCTACAAAAAGGGCATGAGGGAAGACCGAGGGAACTACAGATGTAAATCATAAATTGCCCCCAAGGAGTAAGATCATATCCTAAGCTTTCATATATGTCTTATGCTTAAGGTGAGCTATTTCATCATAGCCTTATCAAGTAGTTTTTTCTCTCTTGGATCTCTCAGAGAGTAGAAACATAGATAGTGGTCTTAGGAAAAATGAAACACAACATATTTTTTAATTCCCACCACTGCCTAGTACAACTTCTTTGTTCAGAGCGGATACAATTGTTCTCAGGGAGATCAAACATATGGAAGATTTACTTTTACACTGAATAATCAGTTTTTAAATATATACCTGCTGTTTTAATTAGCAACACAATATACCCAGAAACAGAGTATCTTAACAACAACAAAAAAGCCTCAACTGCATACTGAAATAAATATTCAGGATTTTAAAGTGCCTTTCTGCTTAATTTCTTACCTCTTCTCCTGTCCTGGGATGACATTCAGACAGAACCAAATAACCACCTTTTAGGCAAGAAACCCCAGCAGTGAGGCAACACCCTCTAAAACAATTGCTTCATTGACTTGCAATTGAAGTTCTGAGGGGTAACTTAAGCCACAAATACTATACTATGACTATCCAATGCTGTTGCTTATAAAATTAAACACAGTCCCTTATGTTGGTTAAGTCAACGCAGCATTTCCCATGTAGGCAGTATACCAGTAACCCTTGCTCTTACTGACTTTCTTGGGCTGCAGGGGCTTGTACTGCTAGTTGTGTATTGTCAGATTGTTCTTTTTTACTTCATCATAAGGAAACCTGAATATGTCTATTCGATTTCTGTAACTCCTAAATGAATCATTTATTGTAATTTAATGAAAATTTTACTTTAAATTTAAAGAAAAATATCCTTTATGTTAGGGAGAACTACACTTTGCATACAACAACAAGTATAAATCACTGGATTGAGTATAAAAACTAACTACGGAACTTCAAATGCACAATTGTCTCAGTGACTGTCTTCCTTTCTGGTAGATAACCATGATCAACAAACACTTTTCAATCTATACACCTTGTAAAGTTATTAATTGTACTGGTTAGAAAGAACCTCAAGTTTTCCTAAATATAATTATGACTATTGTTTCCACTGCAACTCATTGATTTTAAGAAATGAAATGTATACTGTGATTTGTTTTTGTAAAACTTTTTAAATTAAATAAATATTCTCACAAGCTGGGACTGTGTTCTGCCACTATGTTATTCCTTGTCATGTTCTTTTAGCTCAGATTGACTTAACTTTCTACAACATTGAAATTTATCTTATTTCAGAACAGGACAGTCAATAATTTAGACTTTTATTTTGACTATTTGCATAGTAGCATATTATATGACATTATATGTGGACTATACCCCATATTAAAATTAATATTAGCCTTTATACCTAAATTTAACACTGTATTTCATGGTTGTTTTCACCAACTTAATGGTAGATGACAGACTGACACATCAAAAGAATGGAACTAACTTTACAAATCGTCTTGAGGTTTTTTTAAATGCTCCCCTCACTTCTACAGAAGGCAGCCACACTTTCTTTTTCTCCTTTTTATTGGCTGTGGCTTATTTGAATGGGAATTGAAGACATAAAATTTGGAAGATCCTTTTCCCATACAATGGGAGAGACATTGCAGTCCTGTATATGTAATGAGGAATCTAAAGATCTGGGCTTCATTGCCTGCATGGTCAAAGTTATAACATAGCTACAAACTCATGGAAGAGCTGGATAGCTGCTCCCAATGCAACTCAGGTACATCCTTTCCCTTTCGGAAGGTCCCTTTTGGATCACGTTCAGATCACAACACGTCAAGCATCTGATTGACTCTGCTGTGTTAGCAAGTGGCTAGGTAGCTTGGAACTGCTTGAGGACACAATTATTTTGCTTGAGCTTTATCAGATTAACCCAATCTTTCCACCTCAATGCAGAGTAATTATGGCTAGCAAAATGTCATCTTGATGTCAGTGTTGTGGCACAAAGAGAAGTGTTCCTAAAGAGGCTGGACTGGGAAAGGGTAGATATTTTCAGAGGTTTTCTTCTTCAAAGCATGACTAAAAACAGTTGTGACAAGTCCAATGGACTATGATTTGTAAACTTTGAAGTTTGCTGGTGGAACCAGACTTTTCTTGGAGGAAAGTCAAGTTCACTTGGATGGGCAAAAGCAAATCTTCAGAAGGAAAATATCTTGGTTCCTAGATGTTGCTTGAAAAGACAGAAGAATGGCACACTGAATTAGACCAAATGATCATTTAGCCTACTGGGCTGCCTCTAACAATGGTCAATACTCAGTGCCCAGAGAAGAGTAAATGAGCACAGTGGCATATGGATGTAGAGATGCTTTTCCAGGCCACTCTCCACATCCCAGCATTTTGGGCTTTAGAGACTATGCAAATGAGGAATTTGTATTTTGTATGGACGGATTTTTTCTTCCATTACTTTGTTCACTTGATTTTTGAGCCATTTTAAATGTTTAGCGTCCATAATATCTTGCAGCACAGATCTGATCCAGAACTTGGCTATCTATTGCTTGAAGACCTACATCATCATTTTAGCTTAATTTCATGTCCTTTACTCCTCCAACTGCAAGGGAACAATTAGATCCCGTGAACCCTCAGCACTTGTAACTGTAGCTAAAAGGCAACCCTGCAGCCATAAACCAGAAAAGATGGACTAGAAGAGCTGGAGGGATGATAAAAGAGCAGAGATATCTTGGAATCTGTACGGATCATATCTCCTTCTCCTTTACC
Organism: Nipponia nippon; assembly: GCF_047370975.1. NCBI lineage: Eukaryota > Metazoa > Chordata > Aves > Pelecaniformes > Threskiornithidae > Nipponia > Nipponia nippon. The sequence continues at coordinate 29,398,968 of NW_028262347.1, forward strand.
CAATATTATTCGAAACTCGAGCCAACAGATTTTGGTATTCCCTCAAAAGTGTAAATAATGTATACCTATACCTTGTGCTCACACAGTTGGGTATGAAATACACTCAAAGATGTATGAGTATAAACATGCTGCCTGCTGTTCAGTCCCACTTCAATGGGTATGGCAATGATGCATGTCTCTGTGTGTCTCCGCAGCTCTTTTTCCTTTCTTGCACTCTGTTAGTGTTGCCAGAATGCACTGTATGCTCTCTGGAAATCTGATTCACATTAATATTTTGTACAGTTATTAACACAAGAAGACCCAAATGCCTAACACAAAGCTTTCATAATTATAATAGTAAGAATAATAAAAAGTTAAAAATATGAAAAATAAAATTTTCATCCTAACAATGAGATCAGTACTGAGGATGTAAAATAATGCATTTTAAGTTTAAAAATAATGTTTTTTTGATCGTGGACTGCTAGTCAAGCCAAGTGTCTAGACCAGTATTTGTCAAAAACAACAGTTCCTCATTGTTTTTTCTGTAAGAGAGAAAGTACACTAATTATGATTCTATAAAGGATACCCTTCTTATGTAAATCACATTTTAAATTAATAATTAATAATAACACTAACAAAGTTGATATGTAATGAAATGAAAATCACAACACTAAATCTCCCAGAACTAAAATAGAAAGAACAACTTCTTGCACCATTTTTGTGGCACCATTCTAAAGGCTCTATGTTAATGATGTTTGCTCTCCAAGGAAAAAATAAAATTATCTGCCAGGTAAAACACAGGTTTTCAAACCTTTTTAGGATTCCTGTTTACAGTTTCATGGGGGAAAAAAAGTGACTTAAATATCAAGGAGTCTTCCCTGAAATAGGATTCTGTTTATGAGTTCCTCCTAAACTCTTTGACATTCACAGAGGTTTAATTGAGAAGTAATTTCTGTGTCAATTATGTGGTGCATCAACATCTCTGATACATTAGATCCTACCTTAATCACAAGAAAGCATCCAATTCTGCTATCACTAAAATTATTTAGGGTTTTCGCTTAAAAAAGGTAAGCGATTCCACACATAATAAAAGCATTATGTAATCTTTTTTGTGGGTTTTCATTACACTAGAATTTATTTTAAAGATGATGCCATTACTGTAGTCAAGCCTTTCCAGAAGTACTTCTAACAACTTCTCTCTTACTATACTTATAGTCAAAAAAAATCAAAAGATCTGATAAATCAAACAAAATCTGATAAATATTTTATATTGACGGTCCAAGCACTACACACAATTGCCAGGTTTTACTATTTCAGTTTATCTTGACAATGTTACCAAAACCCAAGAGAGTTAGGAAATCAGTCTTGACACCTATTGATACAATATTATCTCTGGATGTATTTTAGAACATTATTAATTACAAAGATTAAGTCTGATACAACAGCACTTAGGTTCATTAACTACAAATATTCTAAAGAATCATACACAAAGTTATAATTATTTGTTTCTAGAGGTATGGCTGGACTATTACAATACAAACTGTACCAACCCAGTCAGATTACGATGATTAAATACTCACTCAAAGAACTCTATACAAGTATTCCCCACCCAAAACAAACATTTTCCTAGACTAAACTACTTTGTAAGATGCTAAATTAGCATGACTTTTCTCAATGTGGAAAAGAGCCCCCTCTCTTAATCTTGGCTCTGAGACTTGTTGGGTCATATTATATGCCAGGCCCTAAAATGGTTGCAATAATAATGATCTCATAAGTGGGCTGTTAGACTAATTCACTTTATTTTCAGGTACCGTGAGACAATCACCTCAACACTATAAATACTCCAAAACATTATGGAAGTGGGTATTTTTGGAAGAAAAAATACTTAAAATATTGGGTCTTTTTTGAAAAATAAATTCTGCCTCTTGTTTTAGTATATTTATTGCAGAGAAAAGTTAATTAATTTTAGAATGAATGCCTTCCAATTAAAAATGTCCATATTTATTAATTCAGTGGTATTTCTTCTATGTCTTACTGATAATAATGAAGTCAATATATTTTTCTATCTAATAGCTTTAAAAAATCCAGACTGTATCAAATGATGGGAAAGCTACAGCTACTTAGACTATGCTTGTAGAAATTACTTTCTTTTGTTGTAATCTAACAAGTGAGAATTACAGTATCCAAAATGGTCATATACTGATACTGAATTTAAATAGATGAAATATTGTGAATCTAGGATGTCACCTGTATTTTACTAAATGCCAGTTATTATCTAGTCTTCAGCATTTTCTGTTCATGAAACAGGCCATAAATATACAGAAAATAAAGTTGACTTTTGAAAAAATAATCAACTGTCATGTCCTTTAAGGCATTTCATGTACATGCTATAATTTTAAGGTGGCATTAAAGCCTTTTAAAATGAATGTGTTGTGATGGTGTAATGTGCTTATTGAAAAATCAGCACACTATTCTGTGGCCTAGAATTTTGCTATTGGCTTCAGTGACTCCCTACCTTCTGAAAAACAAAACAAAACCAAAAACCTCACAACACCACAGGACTAGAAGAGACTTTATGAGTCTTCAATATTTTTGTTCTTGCAATTCATGTCATGAAAGTTCCCTTCTAAGCCGGTCAAGCTTTATCTTTAAAGTAAGTAGTGTGCATGGGAAGTGGCTCTTGCTTCCACTACTTCTACTAGAACAGTGTTGCAGAAAGTATTTTCTCTGCATAGTGAAGAGCTTTTTTTTCCATAGTTCATTCATGCTTAGCTTAGCTACTTGTTCCCATGTTTAAAACGGTACTTAAGAAGTATAAAAGATGCCTCTTCCTTCCTGAAGTTTGCTTCTTGACCCAAACTGCATAGAGCAATCACAAACTTTCAGCCTATGCATCTAGTCTGAATGAAACCTTCTTGGACTTGTATATCATAAAAGTGTATATGGAATTTACACAACCTAACTGTAGGTATACAGCAAATGTGCTAAGCTATCAGCCACAGTCAAAACAGTGAGATACCTTCACTTCATGGAAATTCAGGGCATCAGTACTAGAACCCTGAATCTTTCAACAGAACCTATACGGAACATGTTTCTAACATACTAAGAAGGCACTAGACATTAGGTGGATTGTGTATCTCCCACTATTGCAGATGAGGTCTCAAAGATACGTTTTAAAAATGGCATTAATATTTCCCTATTTTTATTGGAAACACCTTTTTAAATTAATTTAGGATTTAATGTTCTTGTTTCTCACCCATGTTATACCACTGGTCATTCACAGTCATACAGCAACCAATACACTGAGCTTCTCTCTTTTTCATTTTAAGTGAGGGACCTAAGCTTAAGGAAGAAATGTTTCTATGTTCCTAAACACATAACCTTGTACTTTGCTGTACTTTCTAAAATTTATTAGAATTTACTTTCTAACTTATATTCTTGAAAGATACCTATCTTGTACAACAGCCCAGCCCACTTGTGAACCCTATCCTCCTATTTTCTGTTCCATGGGTGAAATACATGCCTCCTATTGTTATAGCAGGCTTGCAGTTAGACATTTTTAATTCCTCACCTGGAGTATGGGTTCAACCCTTATCTAATCAAGAGATTTTTTTTTTTTTGGTGTATGCAAATATCAATCACCATTCACCTCTGAATTTGCATTATTATTTCCACTTCAGAAATTATGCCCTCAAACTCAAGTTTTCCATGGTATCCTAAACTGTTCTGGAAATAGAAACAAACACTGTTTTGTGTACGAGTTCACATCACACCATATCTTATATTGGAAAGTATTTTTATTTAATTTGGTAATTTGATTATTCTTAAGCATCAAGCCTATAGCTATCTGTGCACTAAATTACAACTTCATCAATTTGGAAATTACTTCTTCTACGAGTACATGTTGATTTTGATATTTTTTTCTGATATGTTGGGTTACTGTATTGGTTTTCCTCTATATTCTGTAGGCTGTCTTTTCTATCTGACTGAAAGCATATTTCTTGAGTAAATGAATTTACTGTGAACACTTAGGGGAAAATCTCATTCTTTATACTCATACTTCAGGTTCTCGGTAAGATCCTTGAAGCATATTGATGTTGTTGGCACACTATACAGTTTCCTTTGTACACATTATTATTGTACAGTTGCTTTTCAAAGCTTCACATAATCAAGTAGTAAAGCATTGAAGTAGTGTTTAGCAAATTTTTCACCATTAATTCTATTTCATAACACCCTCATCTGTCTGTCTCAAGAAAATTATATTAGAAGCATAAGAAGGCATAAAAAGACCTAGAACATCAAAGTGGCAATTGTTGGACAACCCCCTTCCCCAACACGATAGGCTGATGTGCTTTTCTGCTCCACTGTGTGATTGCTTTTTCAGCAGCACACATGCTCACACGCTTTTTTTCTGTAGCATTACCGTGTAATATTAATGCATGTCCATCTGGATAATTCTAACAGTTTTTAATTCAACTTTACATGTATACAGCCCAAGTGAAGGTAAACTAAAATTAACACCTATGTCGATCTTGGCATACATTCAGATTCCTGATTAGGCTGCTCCACACACTCCCAGTAAAGTTCCCCTGCTAGGTAAAGCAACTGGACAACTAACACACAAACTACAAAATATTGTCTAACGATTTGAAAATTTCAAGACAAGTATTCAATTCACAAAGTAAAATTAATCTGCAAAAAATGTAGGGGAAGTAATCCGCACAAGGAATGACTCGAATGGCTATGGAGGGAGACTGGATTTTCATGTCAAAAGGTGCAGTTGCTACCATTGACTGAATATTTTTCATTATTTAGTCCCAGGACTTTCGTTTTGGTAGAAAATTTCCTTGACTTTTATAATTGCCTGATGAAATGAAAAACCTTCTGGAAAAAAAAGAGACTTTCCTTAATAGTAATTTAACTAGAAACAATTTTTAAAAATCTACACCAATCTAGAGCATTCACAGAATATTTTGTTCAGTTGCTTTTCCTGCTTTGGCAATTTCTAAATCAATGTACACTAATGTGTTTTTCAAATTCAAGAGTATCAGGAGAGCCTTGCTTGAGTGGTGCGATCCTAAACTGGCATAATTAGGGCCCTGCCTGGGAGCAGACCCTTTAATAGAGCTGCACACTGAGTGGGGAACCATTCACACATTCCCTCTCAGCTCTTCACAAGCTTTTCTGGGCAATGAGCCAGCTGGTAAGAGAATCAGGCTGATCCGACCTGTTGCAAGAGCCTGGAGAAGTGGCTCAAGGAAACCTACACCTCCCAGCACCAGAGAGGAACTATTCAGGCAGCCCAAAGAGGAACAATCATGAACGTGCACACTGGCTGCACCGGGAGGGCTTGCAGGGGGACAGAGCTTTCCAGCTGCTCAAGCACAGCCAAGGAACTTCTCTGTAGGGCTTGGAGACTCCTACAGTTCAGAATATAAGAAACAGTTCATCCATCCCATGCATGGCAATATTTCCTGGTATGAGACAGGCTGCAGATTCTACCATGAAGGAAAGGTGGGTCCGCTGTCTGCTGTATAAAAGGTGCTGTGAAAAGACCTAGGCACTCTCTCTGAAGGTTTGTCTTTCTGAATCTGAGTGAAGAACCGGAGCGTGTGTTTTCTCTCCTCTCCTCCCAATCCTCTAGAAGTACCAGAATCAACAAGAGAGAAAGGGGGAAAGGAAAGATGTGATAGTGATGTAGGTGACAAATGATTCCCCGACAGTAATGGAGTGACACGTCAGATTGCTGCACAGACATATGTTTAACACTAAAATGCCTCCTGAAATCCCTGATTACATAATAATCCTAATTAGTATTCTGCATATTCAATACCTGTAAACAGAACTTACATAATACTTCTTTCCTCTGCCTCCAAAATACTTTATAGTATTGCAACAATATTTTCAGGATAAAGGTGTGATCTCTGCACCAGCTAGTTTTTTTCCTCTCAGTTAGATAGAGATGAAGCCATTACGTGATAACTTCCATTAGAAGGCTGCTAGTAAGCAATTTTCCACGTTACAAAGATCATACATAAGGTTAGCTGTAATATTCTATGTACGTGAAAATGACAACTATCTGCTTTATCAATAAGAGATAATACCTCAGGGTGACTGATATTTACTTTAAATTAAAAAGGAAACCATACTAACTAGTGCCACTTTCTTTATAGATGTATTTTTTAATACTGGAAGTTTTCAAGAGTAAAAAGTAAATCAATTCTTGAAAGATTTGAAAGATTTTACAGCAAAATGGCACACGATGCAAAATACGGGTTTTCACGAGTAAAAGAGGCTGTCAAAGACAGGACATAAGCCTTTGGAGCAGACCTGTATCTATATAAATAAAGACTTCCCAGTAAGTTTGCTATACAGACACTTCCACTGTAAATCAATGTAATGTGTCCAGCTTTTTTTCTTTATTACTGTATCTGTCCCTCTACTTTAAATGGAACTCCTGTCTTCTACACCGTGAAAGCTTGAACATGGCTATTTCTCCTTTCCCTCCCCCCCACACCTTACCTAAAAATAACTCCTTGCCTTCTCTCCATCTCTTGGGGTTATCCTTGTCTTTAGAGTGGGTATCACTGATGCAAATTTCTGCACCTTAGAGGATAACTGCATATTCCTCCTAACAGACTTACAAGGGAAAATGGGACTTATGATTTTCCAGCAGCTATCTACCAAATTTAATTTACCCCAAGCCTCAATGTTTGCTTATATGTAGGCCACACATTTCCTCCAGAATTATACTCGAGAGGGAAAAAGACTGTTTATCACTGCTCTCCTCTTACACTATATATTAGGCATTTGCATCTTTCTAAATCAGTGCTTTCTAGCATATACAAAATCCTCCTACTTCCTATGCTTAGCAGCACGCATTAGATAAACAGAAATACGTAACACACAGTTTTTGGAAAGACAGTTTTAGACCAGTTAGATTTGTTTCTATTTTTGTTGAATGTAACGCAAAGAAGACTCTAAGTTACATCCATAACATTTTTTTTTGGCTGTTTTTAAACTGGGAATTTTTTTACTGACATTACTCACACACGGTTGCAGTCAGTGTATATTAAGTTAAAAGATATAATATAAAAGCAGTGGGTTTTGCTTCTTTTTCCCCACATTCCCAATTTCTTATCTCTCAACAGCTCCTTATGTATGTTTAAAAAAGTAAGTAAAAGTTACAATATTAATGATATGTTTGCTTATTTATTATGTGCAATGAATTTTAAATTCAGACCCATATGAAGATCCAAAGGGAGATGACTGAAGTAGGAGAAAGTAAAGCAAGGAGAGTAGGTTAAAACAGACTATGAATATCTTTTCAGCTAAATTTTCATGCTAAATTTTTGCATTTTGCATGTCTTTAAAAAAGTGGTTCTTCTGATACTATGCACTAATGCAATAAACATTAAGTAATTAAACTTAAATGTATACTTACTTTTCCCAAATTTTATCAAATGATCACACTTCGGAGAAGTGCTCATGCTAAATAAACAAAGCTTACCTTAACAACTCAAGGCTCCATACAGCATGATATTTATACAACAGGCTTGGTACACACTGAGCTTAACCCTTTGATTCCAGGAGTCATGATTTCCTGACATGCCATCCTCATACAGAATGCATTAGTACTGATGTTGAAACGACAAATCTCCTAGCATGAAGGAAAAAACAACTAACCGATTTATTGTAGATATATTAACTTATGGGATTGAAGAAAATTATTTATTCTAATTGAGATAAAGTTCAAAGTCTGACTTTATGAAAATAAACTACTTCTTTACGGACATGACAGGAAATAGAAATAGCTAGGCTTTTCATAGCTCTCACAGCAAATAAATAAAATTACAACTAGCTGTCCAAATCGCTATGCTATGCAGCCAACAATAGTATGTGTATCATGGGCAGATTAGTCTAAGCACCGAGATTTGCCTACCTGCAAGGGAAATAATTGCAATGCTGTACACGAACACCCACCAGTGGCAGCAAATTGACAGCATTTACCTTTGGGTGATGCTTGTGCTCTGCACAGTTGAAGAACCGCAAGTCTCGCTCATGACTAAGTGTAACAAGAACAATAAAGCTGCCAGTTTTAAAACTCAGGCTAGATGACACCAGGTTCTTCAGTGGCCATAAGGACAGAGACTTTCTGCCACAGGAGAATGATCTTCAGGTTCTAAGAGCCAAAGTGGCATTTTCCCTGTTACGTCTACTATGGAAATGTGGTGATAAGGAGTGATATCCGTGAAAGCAATCAGCTCATTTCACCATGGATTACCACAATCACAGCTTCTCCAGAAAAGAAAAATATTCTGAAACAAAAACCAGTACTACAGAAATCTTAACCTTACTATTGCAACAAGGAAGTAAATGCTATTATCTCATCATATGCAGGTTAACATTATCCTCAACTCTCATCACAAACCCTCCTTAGTTATTCTGCAATATGTCATTAATCAATGTATGTACTGATTGGATCCATTCAATTGGTGCATCAGTGTAATGGATGGCATATATAAACATGTTTCAAATACATTTATTCGGATATCTATACACGAAAGTAAAATCACTACTACAATTGGTGCTCAAGCTTGTCAGCTGGGATGTTTTTCTCCTGCTTTGCATAAGACATGCTAATGGTTATGCCATCTGCAGTCTGAAACCCAGAAAAATGTAAATCAGAAAGTAATAGCAGATCAAGATAAGTGTGTATCTAAAACTGTAATTTTTGCAGGTATTCTGTTAACTCACAATCTAAATATAAACCTCCTCTCCCTGAAAATATAGGATAACTACTAGATATGGGTAACTTTTGCATTAAAAACTAAACCAAAAACATTTGCCAACACAACATTCCTCTTTTACAATAGATCACATAGCTAGTGGGAAATTTAAAAAGCTTTTTCATGAGAAAGATACAAAGGACTCTCAAATTCTTCTAGGAAAAACCCAGTGGTTCTCTAAAACCATCCCCTCTGTAAAGCACAGTAGAACTTGACGACTTACCCAACACCCAGTTTTTGCAAAGTTGAGGACACAAATTTGAAGGTTTCTTCAATAAGCTTTCAACTTGCTGATTAGCTAGTAGGTGCTGTAAGTCACTAAAATACTTGACGCATTATGGAATAACAGAGAGAACATATATAAGAACACCGTATGCTACTTTCCCCCAAATAGCCATCAAATACAAAAAGAGAGCCACTAAAATTAATACCTTTTTTTTTCCTTAACAATAGAATTGTTTACATCAAAATATGGAGCACGAGAGATGCAATGGCAAGGCTTACCTAACACCCACATTTGCCTGTAGATGTGTGAGCTAGTTTTAAAAGTTTTATTAGGTTTTTACTAGATTTATAAATCAGTTCTAACATATCTCCAGTTGCCAGATCAGTAAATTGCTCTGAAATTAGAGGAAATTAGAAATACACTAATATTAAAGTATTTAAAAATATTGGGAGAAGTCTGTTTCCTTAAGCACAAACACAAGCACAAGTGTTTTTGTCTTATAAACCTCAAATTGCTTATACACATTTAGCAATTCCTACTGCTAAGAGATTTTGGCTAAAGTTACCATTATATTTGGCATAATAATAATACTGTACAATTTTATGACCCATATTACAGTATTTGGTCAAACAGGCACCACGATGCTCAAAATGTGAATTTCCACTACATAATGAACAATGAACAGCTCTGTAGTAACAGTAGGAGACAGAAATAGAAAAGCTCCAAGGACTCATTTTCAAAACCTTTACACATCCTTTTCACAATAGAAGAAAATTTAAATGGAGTTTGTGCTCATACCTGAATTTACATGGTATTTGATACATAAACCAAAGTCTGGGAGCAAATTCCATTTTCGTCTCATTTAAAAATGAACCAAATAAAGTGTCCAAAGCTAATAAGAGGTACTGTGTATGTACTGATCATGGAAGGAAAAGTTGGAAACATGAGCAATAATCTTGGCTTTAGGGAGCATGTAACAATTCTGAAAAGAAAATTATTTGCTTTATTTTCTTCTTCCTGCCTCGCAAGTGTGACTCATGAGGCACTGACCCTTCCTGGCAAACATATACTACAGGACTTCTCCACAATACACCATCCCATGGCATTTAAAAGTCATCAGGCCAGGGTTAGTGCTTTGGGAGTAGGAAGGCACAAGACTCCCTCTCCTCACCTCATCATCCTCTGGGTTATGTGTATGACTGTCTTTGTCTCCAAACATGGTTTTCTCTCCTTTCATCAATGCCTACCACAAATAGTGCACCCCCACCTGTCTTCAGCTGTGAAAAGAAGGTTTACAAATGGGTGGAGAATGTGAACAGAGAAATCAGTAGCTCCTGAACTGCTCCAGCTTACATGTTGGAGGATTAAAGTAAGCTGACTTCACTGGAAAACCACGACTGTTTTTGCCTGTTTCATATACTTCCCTTAGCTTCTGGACCTTGTACACTCCGAGTACAGCCCATGTTATCTTTCAGAATGAGGAGCTGGCAGAATAAATTACTTTCACGGTATTCATTAAATCAATCATCTCCATGATTCAACCCTTCAAGATCACCAATTCCACTTCTAAAAACTTCAGAAATCTATGTTGTTCATAAACTGCTGCCTTAATGACTACTCTTCTTGTGTGCCTTCAGCCTAGAAGATATTTAATACAAAGCAAAAAGTCAAGGGCAAAGAGTGGAAAGTTTAGATGGTCCTAGGACTCCTACACCTCTGGACTGGACTACAATCACAGCATGGCAGGATGCCAACTTGACTTGTTTTTCTTTTTTTCCATTTTCTTTAGTCATTTCCTAAGTTCTTCTTTGATTCTGAGCAAATAAATACAACTTTAAAAGTATATTTGAAGAGAGCTGATGTGGAACGTGGAACTGTTTGCTGTGTCCAACATTGCTCCACGAAGTTTCACAAAGAAAAAGAGACAATGTGAATTACATAAAAAAATTGCACAAGTGACCAATTTCACAACATTTGACTGGCAGAGAAAAAGATAAATTCTGGTGCCTGGGGTCCTCCATTATGCATGACAAAAACTAAAAATGAGATAAAACCACCCTATTCCATCAGAAAACAGGGGAAGTCCCAAGAGTATAAAGGCTTACCCAGAAAAATAGGTATGAGGAATAGAATGGTAGGAGTTATACTTTTTTATTTCCTGAACAAAATAAAACCGTCTCTCATGTACATCTTTTGCCTGCAACAGACTGTAATTCATCAGTCAACCACTCGTATTTGGTCTATACACAATGAAAGAACCAGTTTTGTCACCAGAATGCAATTTCATATAGAAGTCTGAATTAGCAATAAATGAACTAAAACCTCAAAAAAAACGCAGATAAAATTTTTCAAGAATAAAACACTACATATATTTTTACTAATAATGCATTTAAAATAATTATTCAATGACAGAACTCCTATTCACCCAAACACAATCTGAAGCCCAACAGCATCCCAGTGTGAAACTCTATGACATGTTTTTCTAAAATGGCAGAAGCAGCTCTTTCATAATTTCATGCAGTTGTGTTTGTAGTTTCTGAACACTTCTCTGTTTGTCACTTAGCTATCGTACCGATGAGTTATTTAGCTGATTTTTTTTCTGGAGACTGTTTTACTCTTAGTCTTAACACAGCCATTTTTACAATTTATTCCATGTATGTATAAAAATCACATACCAATTTTGCAACATGTCTAAAAAGAATTAATTTATACCACAGCTACTGAACTCAGTTTTAGTCTTAGACCCTTTAAGCATCTATAGCCACAAAGGGCTTTTGTAACACAGTGAATTTTCTCTGTGAATGAGAAGTCACCAGCACGCAAGCCTGTAACCTCTGGTATGTGAATATGCACATACAGAGCATTAGAGCACAGGCATCCACACACACACCTCACGTGTGAGCAAGCACAGCGCTCTTCCCTGAGAGTAAGGCCCCAAAAGCAATGATACTTTACTAACCTGCAGTGGTCTCTGTTTATCACTGCCCTTAGGAGATTTCAGTGCACTTGTCTGTTGCTGTAAAAGCAGCTGCCTTGCTGCCTGGAGTGCCTAAAAGTAAAAAAAAAAAGTAAATAATTTCCACGAGTTCCTAGAAAGAGATGAGTTACTCATTGCTAATGTTAGGTAAAAGTCCAATCGAACAAATGCAATCTCCACCTATGTGATTTGTATTTGTTAGATTTCAGACTTCAGTTTGTTTTTTACTTAAAACATTAAAAAAAACCCCTGAAAGTACATATATAGGACTTCACTAGAATTTATGGATGTACACGAAATCCTGCAGGAAATAAAGTTAATTTGTTTAAAGTGCTTGAAGAGGAAAAATCATAAACTGCATCAATAGCCTCATTTCCACAAGGAACTTGTCTTTGAGTGTTCAAGTAAAATGCCCACTCCCTTGCAAATTATCATTCAATTTGCATTTTCATATTAGAATTTTGAAGCAAAAGCAAGTAGACTTCAAGTGTTACCGGAAGCTGTAATTAAATTTGACAAATCAACATCAGATTATCTTGAAAGTGAATTAATAAGGATATTCATTGAAGATTAAAAACACTTTTTGTACTTACAATTCAAGGAGAAACCTCTCCTTTGACAAAATAAAGTGCAGTTTTAATGCCAAATAAAAATGAGCGGTTTTCATTTGCATTCTTAGGAAAATCAGAGAACAAAGAAATTACTACTCAACCAACCAGATCAGGCTCTGGGATGACAGAATCCCAATCAAAATAGAAAATGTTTTCATTTATTTTATGTTTTCAATCCAACTCAGCAAAACACAGTCAAACATATGAAATGTAAACAAACATTCCACTTACCCAAAGAAGGCTAAACTAAATTATTTTTCCCTATAAAATTATTTTTAAAATGCCAAGTGTTATAAAGTGGTATTTTTTAAGAAATTAAACAAACCCTGATTCAAAACATATCCACTGAAACTACCTGGAGAACTCTTCCCGCCCCCCCCTTAAAAAATCAGTTCAGTAAATAGCAGTTACAGCTTTAAAATATCTTATCACTATTATCTATGTTATTAAAACATACTGTAGATGGAATATCCTGCAATAAATGCCATTTGATCAATGTTCCCTAAAATAATAAAGATTCTCAACTGATAAAGAAAGGTACAATTTTGATTAGACTCAAATGAGCTGGTTTTTAAGATAGTTTCTAGTATCCATGACAACAGTTGCTTTGACAAGATGTGCATATGGCATTACACTGCCAGCTGGTGTGAACAATGTTTGAACTACTGCATTGAGATGCTGAGCAAACAGAAAAAGTTGCCACGTCTTAACCCTCAGGGAAGGCAGTCATCCCCTGATCAATTATGAAAAGACAGAGAGAGGGCTGCTACAGTCTGGCTCCAAGCAAGTTTTCTGAGAAGGCAGGCAGACATAGAAAACCAAAGTAAACAAACTGAATGCACTAGCACCATCTCCTAACAACATTGATTCATCTCCCCATAGAAAGCTCTGGTACAAAGTTTGCAGAGCAGACTTTTAACATTTGGAGACATTCCCACAACAATCCCCATATTGTTTCATCAAATTCTCAAGTAATTACAGGTCAGCTTTACAAAGACTATACATTCCTCTGAACCTAAGCAACGAGACACACAGAACTAGCTTCTCTCTGCCAAAAATAAATAAAAGTTAACATATTTCAAAGTGCACTTGAAATATTTTGTTACCAAGGAACCACTGGATGCCCTGTTTCCTATGTGAATAGCATAATCTCTTCTGCACTCACAGTTGTTCAGCAGATCCTAAAGGACAATCCTGCTCTGTCTGAGATCACAGATAAATATATTTGTTGAAATCAGAGGCACCAGGATTTGGTCCCAACATCTTGCAGTGGTTTAAGCACAAAACATGGATTAAATGCACGAACGGAAGATCTATGGTGAATTTATAATCCTTCCCAATCGTTAGAGCTCTCCGAAAGGGAAACTTGAATGGAAGCGAGAGAACTATTGCACTCCTGAATTCCTGGGAGACTGTACAGGAAAACTAACCTCACCGCTCGGGGTGATATTGCTACAAGAACCAGAGAAGAGATCTGGAGTTACAGAAAACGGGAAAAACCAGAAAGATAATTACTTTTTTTTTGTCGGGGTCGTAGAAAATTCATTACATGGCCTTTATCTGGAAAAGAAATCGTAATGATATAATGCTGATGTATACTTGCAAATAACTGGAACACTGGGCAAGTTGTTTCAGTGTCCTAATCTTCCTTAGCAGCAAAGTCATCTCACGTCAATACAATAAAACAAGCAAGCAAGGATCTGCTAAAGCTGTACATTTACAGTACTTGAAAATTAGAGAATTATAGTATGCTGCAGCTTAGATGCAAGCTAGACAGTATAATTTCGAATTGTGGCTAGCATACTCCCATGGAATCAGCCTAAGAAAGCATGACTTCCTACTGCTAACTACAAAAAGAGTCACACTTTATGAAAAAGCAAGGCAGCACAACAGGATATGTTTGCATAAAAGGCTCTGCTACTTAAACTATTTTGATTCATATGTGCTGGTTGGGATATCTTTAAAGGAGTAAAGGCTCATCTTTTAATACAGCATGTCTTATAAATGATGACTACCTGAATACTTCAGTGATCTTATTGTGGCAGTTTAGATTATTGTAAACACAGGAGATAGAAGAAGAACAGAAAACAATTTCAAAAGATCAGAGATGATTTAAAACTCATAAGGAGAAATCACTGTCAGCCTTTTTTCTTATAGCAGTTGTCATACGGTACTTTTTCTTCCCAGTGTGCTGCTTAACTTTAGATTTTGCTACTCAGTAAACAACCTCCCAGAAACACACGGTTAATTTCAAAGGATTATTACTGACATTATTCATACGTGAAGATTATGAGACTGTAAAACATTCAGCTCTACCAATTCATTTGCTGCTACAAAATCTTTGCAAAACAAATTGATAGCTTGAAAGTGTCTTTCAAAATTCATAGTTTAACATGTACACTTCACGTAAACACCCATCCCACATATCATTTATAAATTTCTGTGAACTAATTTGATAATAACTTGTGGTCTAACAACAGCTCGATGAAGACAAACTAACAGACGTTTATAAATCTGGCAGATCAAAATTATGTTGAGTCCCACCTCAAGTTAACAGCAGCAAGTATGGATTCTAAGGCAGTCAAAATCGTATCCAGTTTCCAATAACATTTGTTTCAAATTTAGGAGGCACTTTTCCTTAATTAAGTTATCTAAATTAGTAAAACTACGCAAAAAAGTCAATGCAGACAAAAGCGATAAAAAGAACTGAGGATCAGAAATTATTTTAATAATGCAAATGAAAATCATTATAATGCTTTAAGTAATGGCTGTACAAGCAGGAAATTTGGGCATATGGTTTCCAGAACTCACTGTGTCTTCTAGTAAAATATTTATTGGGAACACTACTTCTTAATATTTACTGTGCAGTTTTGGCATAGCTAAAACATAAGCAGAATAAAAATGAAATTAATTGCATATAACTCACCCTATTAAAGTTGATAAATTGCTGTAGGTTTTGCAATTTCTTGGTGATAATACTATGAGATACAACTTGCTTTTACTTTGTATTCCAAACCCTTGTATTTAATATAAGCCTGCCTTAAAATAATTTTTAAAGTTTTATCATTTTAATAAAGCGAAAGCTGCCACTAAAAGATGGTAAACATTACTTTGTTTTTTAATAAGTAAATATATGTATATTTTTAGGAAACAGATGTCACTCATATCTTTCCTTTAAAAACAGGAATGTTTAACCTATCAGCCTGTTGCATTTGAGACGTTAAAATGAAAAATGACATCTACGCCCATTAATATCGTCGATGTATAAACAGCACAGCATGACACATTCTTGAGAGCTGAAGGCTACAAAATCTCTCTGAAACATAAATAACAAAGCACTCAGAAGCATATTTGATGTTGATATTAATCTCTGAGAAAAACACTGCTGCCTGGGCTTCTTATGAAAATAGATGCAGCCCAAATGGATCTCCTGTAATTGGTTTCAGATAGCGAGGTCAAAAGAAATATGATACAAGAAACTATTATGTGGAACAGGCAAAACACGAATGTTTATACAGGCACTCCCTATGTATACTGACAAGAGGTGTATACTTTGCAGATAACCAGAACCAAAAAAACTTGCCAGAAGACAACCAGATTCTTTCCTTTCTCTAAGTCCAAATCCCTATTTTATTTTTTCAAATAACTGCATACTCTAACATTCCTGTTGAACATAAAATAAGTTTAACATAAAATAAGTTTCCAAATGGTTGAATATGTCAAATGAGAGTCATCTCGCTAGTAGCACTGTGCAACCGAAACGTATCAACATGCTAAGCTGGATTTAAGGCCAAAGACTCCTCTGCACTGGTTGAATAACAAGTTAACCAAATGATTCCATAGATACATTTATTATAAAAATCACTTCAGGAGAACCTCTGCGCCTTTACACCCCGCCGCAGGACCGTTCTTCAGCTGGCTCTGAATGAGAAGCCTAGAATTACCCATAGTTGTATGAGATCCTCCAAAGATGGTGACAGACAATGCTGTTCAACACCCCTTAACAGCACTCAAATGATACTGCTAAACTGTTGTCTCTCGCTGACTGTATTTTCCCAGAAAGTTCTACGTTCTCTAACGAATATCACAGCCAGTCAGCACGGCAGCTTATAATCTTTCCAAATGGAGTACCAAAGCATTTAGCACTATTCAAAGAATCTTGAATTTAAGATGATCCAACTCCTTTCCAACAGCAGTCTCTGCAGAAGACTTGACAGGAAAAGCAAACTCCCATGCACCCCAAGACATCCCAATTTTACTTAGTGAACAGCACTCTTTTTCTCTAAGCTACACGAAGAAGATAAAACCTGTCGGCCTGCCAGCTGAGGACAAATGTGCCACACTACAGAGCCCATGAAGTCAAGGAAATCCTGTGTGTAACTAAAATCCAAGCCACATAACCAGCCTGATTTCACCTAGGAGGGGTAAGCTGAACAATTATTACAGTGTTTTCCTACAGAAGTAGAAACAAAGCACCAGATAGCTAAGGCTGTTGGAACCCACCTCAAGAAATATACTACCTAAGAAATCTAGATGGTCACTAAGAAGGATTTCCTCAATTAACCCAACAATAAAGTATGCAAATACTCAAACAAAAAAGATTTGTCTGTCTTCTGCATCTGGATTAGCAGCTGCAGACAGCCTCAGTGTGCAAAGTACACAATTTCAGCAGCTAAACTGCGGGGTGCCCTGCAGCCTTCCCTAGAAGTAGAACACAAACCTCCAAGAGACCAAAATATTTGAAACTAAATTATGCTCAAGAGGTAACAGCCTTGGACATTGCATTACCATCCCAAGTATTCCCACCACCATGCTGCTAGATAGGAGGACAGAATACAACTGACCTTCTGCAACTATGTCCCCAAAAAGTGGTGGCAGTCACTGAACACTGTACTGAGCCCAAGCCTACGGGGTGTGATTAAGTGAACCCTGAATACCGGGAAAACATTTACTGTATTGATGCTATAGGAATTTGTGCAAATGAATGCCTGGTTCCTTGATCCCCAGGCTGCTCAGCTTTTCCAAGGCTGGGAAAATTCCACGTTTGTCCAGGACAGTAACTCTTCATGCCTGAGGAATTTCAAGATTCAAAAGGCAGGGGCACTTTGAGGGTTAGGTGGCAAATGGGGAAAGCTGTTCTGGATCACAGTTTAACTTATGTACTTACATTCCTCATGTGCCTCATCTTAGAAACGTAAGAATTTCACTGGATGTGGCCGTCATTTTTTTCGACTAAAAGCACTTTGTTAGGGTATTTTTTTGTTTGGTTGTGGTTGTTTTCTTAGGATGATACTGCCGGTTTCAGCATACTGAGGCTCTGATTTTGATTCAGATCTGTGGTCTTCCCTGCAACACAAACAACACTAGAAGAAGAGATCCTCAATCTACCTGAGCTTCTGTTCTGCCCTGATGTTATCCAGGATTAATTTGCAACTGAAGAGAAAAAGTAACAGTAATAAACTGATGAATGCAACATGAAGTCTCATAATGCTGTTTAATAAAAGGAAATTAATCACATAATTGTCATAAACCTATTTTCAAACAGCAATCTATCAGAGAGAAATTATGCATCTGTAGTTATTGACCTTTCATTTTACCATGACTGATTCGTAATTAGACTAGTTTTGTGAAAAATAATAGTTAATTACCAGATTTTTTTCACTCTAATTGTTTTGGCAATTTTTTTTTGTTTAGTGTCTTACTTTTTCCCCATGTGAAAGATGCTAAATAAATACAGGGCACTGATAACTTAGCAGCTAACATATTTCATTTTATAAAGCAAATTTAGCTTCTCTCTCTATAACCCAATTTAATGGATACTAAACACTGTTTCAAAAACAACTCTCTCATTTTTCCTGCCCATTATTTGGTTGACCAAGAACTAGAAAAAAAACACCAGCTTGCTTCAATTCCTGGTGGCATTAGCAGGGCTCTTCCCTGTAGACATCAGTCTGCATTGGTCATTCGGGCTACATGTCCGACCACACATAACACAGTCCATGACAGCAAACCCAAATGCCATCTCCAAGGCTTGGACCACCCGAAGAATGCAAATGTCAAGGGTTAGGAGAGATGGGGACCCACAGCACCAAAGCTGTGCTCCAACCTGACTATCTCCTTTCTTTTATTCCACATGCCTGAACTTAACTTTCCTTTGGTAAACACAGGAGCAGGCAATCTACCCTACTTCATTCCTACTACTTACATTACGCAGTGACTGAACGAATGAAATGAAACTAATGAAATGAAAACAAGAACAGTGCACACATCAAATACCAGCACCACAAGCTCACAAATGTCCTGCCACTGCTATTTTCTTCCATGTAGCATTATTTCCAGAAAACTGGGACACGTAATAGCTAAACAGAAAAGCTGATCTCTTAGTTTTACGTGAACAGAATGACGCAATGGCGGCATGTACCAGTTTTCCACATGAAAACTGGTATGAACTATTTCACATGAAAATCAGCTAGCAGATACATAAAAGCTATTTAAGTGTGCAGGGAAAGAAGAACAATCAATACAGCTATCCCATGTGTGCATCCAGAAATAAAAAAGTCCTTAAAATTATTATACGTTTATGTAATACTATGTATATATGGTACAAATGTGTACGTATCCTTGATTTGAAAGGAGCTGGTTAAAAAAAGACCTTCTTTCAAGTCTGTCCATTGTAGACACTCACTTATTGGCTGTGAAGCCTACTTTCAATTAAAGCAGTCTGAAACAAAGCAGTGTTGGCTTAGGTGGAATAATAGATGGTTTGATAATTTATAAATAGGAAAGGAACTGATGCAAATGAAAGCAAGAGTGGTCCCATTTGTGCTAAAATCAAAATGCAGAGCAAATGTGGGAGGAGAAAGAAACATAATATCAAGGGAAGCATTATAAGGTTAGGCTGTTAGAAGGCGGCGGTTTTAATTGATAGAAATCTGAAATGGAAATTTAGAAATTAAAGACAATGAAATCAGCATGGAGATTATTAAGCAAATGATTAACAAAAATCATAATCAAGATAAAAACTAAAACAAAAGGCGAGGCAGATATAAAACAAACGGAAGCACATACTGAAACGTTTTGTTCTGGCCAGCAGCAAGATTCTTAGAACAGAACCTAAAATTTGAGAGGACAGATGCAAGGACTGATTAGTTTTCTTAAGTAATACAGAGAGGTAAAATAACATACGAAGAACAAACACCAAAAGAATATTTACCCTAGAACAGCCTTAGCCATTTAGAAAGCAGAAATAAATAGCTCTATCTTCACAACTTATTTTCAATTAAATAACATTCTGCACTGTGACTGGCAAAGGAGTGCTGACACAAAGCATCATAAGCACAGATTCCTCATTCCAATACCCTGCACGCTAGAAACCAAAGCCATCCGTCAAAGTGTATGGATCTACATGGTAGCAAAGTAATTAGAAATAAAGTTACAGTAATTATACAAATCAAACTCTCTCAGCCAATCAAAATGTGAGGAATTACATATTTATTGAAGAGTTACTGACTGAAAGGGCTCCAATTATTTGAACACTAACTGATTTGATTTACCACTGCCCTTACACATCCATACCCACAGACATGAGTGAGATTGCAACCACAAAAGGAAATATTATCAAGATGGCCATATCAGGCTTTTGCTGTATGGGAAGAAGGCACATTAGCCATTACTGAAATATCCAACTGATAATCAGTGGAGAAGAACAAAGTTAATGTCTGAGTTTCACATTAGATATTATAAATTTAAAGTTTCTTTTAAAATATTTTTAATAGATCTAATTATTGAAGTTCTGTTTTTACAAGGACATAATTTAAAGAAATCTCAAATTTAAAATATACATCTATCACGAAAAACATATATTAAAGACATAAGTCAATACTGTCATGTTAGTATGATACAAGCAAACTGGGACATATAAATAGAAGTGTCATATACAAAACTGGTATTTTTTCCACTTTATTCAACTTTCTAAAGAAACAGCTAGAGAACTGTACCCAGCTTGGGGCACAATGTTTCAAAGAGATGGACCATCTTACCAGCGACCAGAGAAGAGCACTAAGAATGATCGCGATGAGAAAATCCAACTATGGGATAGCAGAAGTCTGATCATAAAAACAGAAAAAAAAAAACCCTAACGCAATAGCAGTCTTCAGCAAGTTTCTGCACAGAAAGAATTAATTCTATTCCATGGGCAGGACAAGCAAGAATGGCCTTAAACTGAATCCAGGGAGATTTAATTAAATTTAAGAAGAAACTTTCCAATGGTAGGGATAGTGGAAGAGTACAATAAATTGTGTAGAGACTGTAAAATCCTTGTCACTGGACCTGTTTAAGAAGCATCTTCAGGAACTGTTAAAAGCAGTGATTGTGCTCTGGGACACAGAAGATCTTTACAAGCATCTTCCAGCCCTATTTTATTTGACCGTGTGGTTCCTGTGAAAGCATGCCAAGTTCGGATTACTGTGATGTCTAACACCTTGCTACATTTCAAATAACACCATGTTCTCATAAACTGAGTATCATGAAACTATGAAACTTCAGCATGGTTTGTTTCTATGGTGAGTTAACAGCAGAGGATCAGTAAGAGCTGCGCATACAGACTCGCTCTTTGGAATTTTCTGACCTTACATGACCACATTTGTGTTTATGAGACTATCCTTGAAATTTTGGACTGAACAGAGAAATGGTTTATACAGAACAGGAGATGGCTTATAATTAAGCGTTCTGTGCCCTAATTGAAGTCAGAGCCATCTGGGCAGGATTCTTGTGTCCTCACCTCCAAGTATGGGCACAACAGTAGCAGAAAACAAGATTTTCTTGATACTACAATTCTTAGTATGAACAACAGATGCCTGGCTGAAATGGAGAGCTAGGAAGAGGAGAGAAAAACAAGGCAAGAACGAGGGTCTGAAGCAGAGCTTGATCAACTGAAGTCACACATCTCCACAAAAACAAAAAAAAAAGCAAAAGCAAATTGACTCATAATTTATTGTGAGTTTAAATATAAAGCTACATTAACAAAACTTACAAAGTATCTTTGATAACCTGATTTCGATCATGTTTTTAATGAAATAATTTGATCAAAAGTCACTACATAGTCTACACCACTTAAAAAAATCGGTCTTTATTGCTAAAGCTAAATCAGCTCAACTGAAATCCTACTGAGTCCATTTTTGTAATGGATATTTTTGTAATGCTTTTTAAAACTTTAGTCAGCATAAAGAGCTCCAGGTACATAGTCAATACAAGAATAATTAGGGGAAGAAACAATAAACATGAATGTAAATAGGTGATACAATAATAGTCATTTTATTTGTATTTTTTCAAGGTTTTTGATAAACCTCCTTTTGGAGAGAGAAACGCAGTCCTGTCTGGAGTTTAAAAAAAAAAAAACAAACAGTAAAAATACTGATATGAGATCAAGAAGTAAATTATGCAAATAAACAGCCCATTTTCTAGACACTAGACTTATCAACGGTGGCACTCGGCAATAGCTATGAGTGTGCTGATAACACAAGGTCTGATCTAAACTCCATGGAATAATTCTGAAGCATTAAAATCTGCTACCAAGTGTGGACTGTGAGGATCCTGAGGAACCTCTGTACCATGATCACAAATTAATTTATATGTATGTATGTGCAAAGTAACACATGCATTCACACACATAAAACTACCTTTTTTCTTGAAGGAAATGCTTATATTCTGTGGAAAACTCAACAAAAGTAGCACTGGTTAGCTCTGCATCTCTCTGAAAAGGCTATCTGCACTTGCGGTCTACTCTGGTCTGCCCGAATTACTACAATTGCAGCTCTTCTCTCGGGCTGCTTATCTACCTTTTAATTTTTTTGGTGCATTTTGTGATGATCTAGCAGGCATGATCCAACACGCAGACCTCTGTCTCTGAAGAATCCCAGTCTTCAAGTTCTTGCTGCAGCTGGCAAATGAGTTGTATGTTTTGAAGGGTAGCCTTAACAGGCTGTGTAGACAGAGCTGCTGAGAAAGAATTCTCCACTTTGGGGACTTTTAAGAGTGAAGATTGTAACAGAGTGAAATGACAAAGAGCTTTAATTTTAAGCTAAAATACAAGTGAAGACAGACAGGCAAATGTCCTCAGGCTCCTCATCCTAGTTTCAGCCCTTGTGAGGAGATCTGGTAGGGAGTATATTCTTTATGATTAGAAACTTGCAGGGATGAAAAAGAAAAGACCTGAAGCTAGTAAAAATGTTTTGCAGAAGAGGAATAGAAAGACGTTTTGCAATTCCCAGGGTGTTTAGGTGCTGGAGAAATTATAGCAACTGTACAAGGAATTCTCAAGTAGTATACATGAGCAACACAACAGGTTAGGCATTCGAATTAAAAGGTAGATGTTCCAATCACACTTCATCAAGCTCTCCCAGGGAAAAATGAAACTTATTATATTGCCTTGGCATCTACAGTAATCTTCTCAAACAGCAACCTAATCAAGGAATTATAATAATAAATATGCTCAGGGGCATTATCATCTTTAGATGCATTTGTAAAAGTAGACACACCCAGTTATGTTGGTGCCAAACATACGTAATACTTCACATCAGTTTAAGTCTCTTCTGGCATCAGACTGTAAAAATTTCCTCTGAACCATGTATCATATATTGCATAATCCCTATCACTAGCATGCACGTAAAAAAAAAAAAAAGCACTAGCAACCTAGGCACATGATCAAAATACACTGGAAATGAAGTTTAGATATCAATTTTACTCCTTTTAACTACTCTTACTTTACACAAATCAAAACCTGAATTTTAGCTTTTGTTTTATCAGTCTTCTATCACGTCTTGCCATCAATGTAACATGGTCAAAACTCAGTTACTAGTCTTCTTAAGGCACTCCTCTACATATCGCACATAGTTCAGATTTCATGCCCTTGAAGTATTTTCCAGATTTTCCTTTCTATAATACATCCTTTTTTCTTCTTGTAACATTTTAAACCTCATCAATCTGTAACAATTCCTCTTTGTGACTGCTCTCAAAAATTCTGGATTTCTTTCAGAGATTCCTTTATGTGAGCCATCAAGTCATCACCATTGCCCTTTCCTCCTTCAAATACTTTCACCCTCATTGTCTCCAAGGTGTCTATGAAAAAAGAGGAGATGAGGGGTTCATTTCCCTCATAGCACACTTTGTACTTATTCATTAAAAACAAATATGTATGTCCACACTTGCACGCTTACATAAGGCATATGTAAAAACATATTATTTAGCTGCTTCCTTCTCCCCTGCTCTGCCCGTGCAACCTGCACCCGCACAGGAGAGCAGAGCCCAGCACAGGAAGGGCCAGCTCTCCACCAGCCCTCACAGCATTGCACTGGACATGGCGGGAAAAAAGTAATAAAAGAGCCTAATCTCCCACTTAATCTAAAAATCATTCTTATATCAAAACCAGTATCTATCCACGCAGTAAATTTCTCATGCAGTTCTTTCGCATTATTTTTACAGTAATTTTGAAAATGGCAGGCTGATAATCAAATTGACATTTTGAATTGTTTAAAGAAAACCAGAGGTACCATCAAGGTGTGAGACAGCATTGTATGGATTAAAGAAACACTACACTTCCACAGCCTTTTCACACACATACCTTAATTAGAAATGCTACATTTTCTTTCCTGAAAAATACAGAACAAAAATTAGCTGAATAACCTGGGTAGTTACACGCATCCTCCCAAAACTTAACCTCTCTCTCAATCAAGACTTTCTTTCCATGTCAATCCTAGGTAGTTTTACAACATGACAGACTTTTCACTGACCAATGACCAGCAGAATTTTCAAACTTGATGCAATCTTTCACCTTTGACAATTTACTGATAATTAAACTTATATATGGATTGCCAACTTTTTCAATAAATACTCCATTTTATCCTCCCGTTTCATTTCATTATTTCATGAAATATTTTGTTAACAACGGTTCCTTATGTCTAGTCCTCAGTTGCTCCCATGTAACCGTAGGTTCAGAGATTGAAAAGGGAAGCAAGGCTTTTCAAGGATAGATAAAGGGCTTTCAAAATTTAATAACTGTATATGCTATAGAGCAGAACCTTTTATGTCTTACAAGTGTATTTCATCTAGGTATGATACTGGCAATATTTTTAGTATACCAAACTATTCACAGTGCCACATAATACAAGAATAATAAACTAAGTTCTAGTTCTAAGTTCATAATCATTTTACGTGCTGCTTTCAACACATAGTACTGATTTTACAGACATCAGTAGATAGACATGGGACTACTAAAAACCAGTAAACAGATATAAAGCTTTTTTTTTTTTTTTAACCTTAGGTGTCATGATCTGATACTACTTTATTGCTTCTAATACTGCCTTTTGTTTTAATTGACTAGGCAGGAGGCAGTGCATCTTATCTGTGAACACTCATCTATGTTTTCTTCCTAGATCATCACTTTTTCATACAATCACCTGCAAGTGTCACACAAAACATTGATCTATTCCTGACCAGATATTTTGATACTACCACAGTGTTACAATGTATAGTAAATTTTACTTTTGCTGTTATTTTAAAAATTTAATTCTACCTATTAGAGATCGATTTTTTATTTTGTAGGAAAAAATGTAGATAATTCCAGCTCTGAGATTTTGGAAAAAAAAATGACAGACATCATACTATTACAGCATTTTTAGTCAAAAGGCCTTGCCTTTTATGAGAAAGCCTTCTGGATTGTATCTATTAGTCTACTGCAATTCCCAGGGCTCTTCTCGTGCCATAGGACAGTGGACTGAAAAATAAAAATGGGAGAGAAACCGTTTTATGTCAGGACTTCGGGATTGCTTTGAAATACTTTCTGGAGCACAGTTTATGGCATAAGGCTTACGTAGCTACCCGAAGGCAGAGCTGTGGCCAGCAGGCGAGGCAATCTTTCATTTTAGATGAATGTCAAAGGTTCTCACCCTCTTCTCCAGCAATCCCCAGGTTCATTAATATCACTAAGACATGAATGCTACAAGCACTTTAATGTTTATAGTTACAAAAAATAATAGGGAGTGAATTACTGAAAAGGGTACCACGACAATATCACTTCTACTGATTCTCTCAGGCTTCACCTATGCTAATAAACTGGAGAGTGCCTGAGAAGAATGTGATTTTCCATGCTGGCAAGCTGTGAGCACAGCTCTTGGCACGCTTTTTGACCTGTGCTGACCCGTACTCTCCCAAGCAACACCCAAGTGCAGTTCTGCAGTCAGACTTTTCCAAGGACCAGTCTGACTAGGGAACTGGGTGCAATCATCCTAATTCTGGGGGCTAAAATGCCTATTAGCTCAGGTGTGTCTCACCCTGTGTCAGCTGCCCAGTTCAGGATCCAGGAACTGTATGCTCCATTTACTAGTGCAGATCATGCCTACGTGCTCAGAACAGTTGAGCCATACGATGTTTTAGAGCCTCTCTCAGCCAAAGTAGCCAGGATGTGACCTTGGGATGGCTTGGGAGAGTTTCAAAGACCTTGATTTCATAGCTCACAGGTTGGAAAAACAAATCATTGTCAGAAACAACAGCAATAAACACTCCTTCGGGGCAGGGGGAGGGAGAAGATTCCTTTCATTCTGAACTGTTGCAGTAGGAACCTCCAACAACATCCCATGGTGTGTCTGCTGATGGGTTTTAAGTACCAGTTTTATATGGACATCTTATGTATCGGGGATAAGTTTTATTTCTGAAGTAAAAATTCTGACACAGCCACTGTTTTATGAAAAGCCTTTTTTTTTTTTTTTTTTTTAAACAAAGAAGCAGGGGGAAAAAAACAGATTTGACTGCAAAGCATCTGTTTCCAGAGTTCCCGTCAATCAAATCCACAAAAATAGTACCATATTATCGTTTCTGTAAATTCTAATAATGTTGATGGTATTTTTCATCTTAATGTTTAGGCACTTAAGACTGAGAATTCAGAGTTACATAATTTGACAAAGTCTGCAGAGAGAACAATTTTCAGAGCTCAGGTTAGTCACCAGCTCCACGAGTGCTCCAGCTCTCAATGCAGGCACTGAACTCTCTCTGCTACGGGTAAAGGAGCAAGCAGGCTATTCAGCAAAGTTGGCTTGGACTCTGGCAAGCAGATGTTAGGGAACATTGCAAAGGCTTTGGCTACGGCCGTGTGTGATTTGCACAGAGACAAGTGAACAGAGTAAAAAGGCTCAACTTCAAGCCCTAAGGATTTTTTTTTTAATTAGTATCATTTATACTTTTTTATTTTAAGGATACTGTGAAAATGAAAAGGCCTAGTAACTTCTTTAAAAATAATTTAACAATCCCTGATATTTTTGTTTATATTTTTCTCCATCAAAATTTGGGAAGATTCTGGCTAGAGGCTTTGTGCCTTTACAAAGAATAGCTGAATTATGTCTTCATTGCTAAAAAGACACAGAGAAAAGGTGAATCACAGAAAGACTACATGGCCTAACACTGTAAATTAAAGACAATTTAAAAAAAAATTTTACAGGTGCAAAGAGAATCACACTTGAATAGCACCAAAATAAAAACAATGGAAGTAATGTTGAAGAGAGATTAAATTTCTTTCTGACTAGAAGGCATTAAAATAGACTTTTATAGCCATCAGAGTACAACAATCAGGCCAGCACAGTATCATTGAGACAACATTTTCTAGTGACTAGAGATGATTACACTACCCAGGAAAATAAATTAATTTTACTTAAGCTGACTTCCTTAATCTTCAAGGCCAGTGTTTCTTTGACTAGTCTGACACAGTTAAAGTAGTATAGATACTCCCTCTATTATAACAAGCATCGGCAGACTCTGTAACTACAAAGTGAGCACTTCTGCTGACCTAATAGGCACTGTTCCTTGAAATTTGGACACATGGAATGTGCTCTAGCTTTTACATCATCTTGCAAGACAAGGTATATCATTAGCACCATTTACATTTATCTACATTGTGAATTAATAGTATTCCAAAGTAGATAGTTTGCAACAAAGCTAAAGTTAAAAAAAAAGGTACAAGCAATGGCTGCAGGAATTTTCACCTTGACCAGTCAATATAATTGCTGGAAGAAGCAATTTCTGAAGTTTTGCCAAGTGCAAGCAGTACCAACCCAAGCTTTTGCTTAATATTTCTGCATTTTGAGCATCAAAAGCCTCTGTTGCAACTCTTTATTGAGAAGTACTCTCTGTTCTAGAACATATTTTTTAAGTTTTGCAATATATTACCCCATATTATTTCTGGCATAGCGGAATTCTGGGTTTGGCTTGGTTTGGTTTTTTCCCTAGGTGTTACAAGAAGACAAAATAATTACAGCTAAAGCTTCAACAACATGGCTTTATAAAAATTGAAAAAGAATGATAAGGAGAAGGGCATTTATACTTGAGAACAAAGAAAGGGATTCAGCAATGTACATTCACACAGTCATAAATTATTGTGTTGTATCTCACCTGTCACAAGCCATATGTATTCACCCACACTGTAATACAACTTCAGCAAGTTTCCTGAATTTCTCAGCTAAAAACAAGGTTTTGGGAACAGAGGGAATTCAGCATTTCATGTGGTGGCCTTTAATGCATCCTCAAAATCAAATAAGTAGGACCAAAGATAGGAAGAGATCTGGTCCTGTATCCAGGCTTGCATTTCTTAAACTCTTTTCCACGTAGAAAGGAATAAAAGCTTCTGACAAGCAAAGAAAGAAGGGACAGGTCAAATCTGTGTTAGATTAAATGGTTATACTGTTAAGTTTTACCATATGTTGATTGTCCAAAACATTATAAATATAATTGAGTACAAAATATGTTTTATACGGAGAGGTGTTCAACCAGTACAAATTAGCTGCAATTAAATCCTGCCCTTGCTGATTACTATATGTGTTCGACTGTCAGTCTCTCATGTCTACTCACGCTGTAGCTCATTTCAAGCAATATCCAACCGTATACAGATTTCAAACAGATTTAAATCACTTCAGTCCAGTAAGGAAGAAATAAGACGTGACAGTGAAATCCAAGGCACAGACAAACTCTGTTCTGCCATGAGTTGCAGGATCAGGGTGCACAGAGATGGTTACCCTGAATGGGGCACCTTCCACCAGTGGTTAAAATTTTTGTAGGATCCTCAAGTCAGACATAAATGTTTCTGGACAAAAACTATACTCCCCCTTTTCTTTTTTTTTTTTTTTTTGTGTGTGTTTAATGTTAATGGAAGATGCCAGATGGATGGTTTTGGAGATTAAAATGCCCTTTTTCTATATTCAGGGGAAGTTCAGCATAGTCAGCTGCAGGAGCAACTAAATGAAAGTAGCCCGTTACTGCCTCCTTTCAAGGGATAGAAAAGTAATTCTATTTCTATGCTCGTTCACTCTTCATTTCTTGTACTGATTATGCCAACTAGGGCAGTCCTTTTAGCAATGCGGGCATCTGCCTCCCAGAAATCTTACCCGTCTTTTTATATGCTTGCAGGTACTGGCAGCTGTAGAACAATTTTGATATAGATCATTTAACTATCTCCAACGATGAACAAGGAGATAAGCTACAGACTGAGTGGTAAACACTCTGCCGAGTCATTTATACCATTTCTGCTTTAGTGTGCTCCTTTCCTTTACTATGGGATACAGACTGCATAAACTTAAATATATATATATATGCACAAACACATAAAATATATATTCTAGAAATTTCCTTTAAACTGAAAGAAATTTTTGGACTGTCTTTACTTCAGATACGTACAGCTGTCACAAATGTTGGGACTGGAAAGAGAACTATATCTAAATTAGATGCACGATTGCACATCTGCAAACACAAAACCTAAGTTCTTTGCCTCTAAAACTCATTCACTTACAATTATTTCTTTTCCAGTATAAAGAATGTCTAATTTATACATTCTGCTTGGTTCCCTGGTGAACACACGATTTGTTTTCAAATGAAATTCAAATTCTTTATTCTCAAAGTCCTAGTCAACTTGACCCCTAAAGAACCTCATCTTCATTTTTTTCTTCTAATGTGTCAGCTTTCCTTTTCTGCTTATGGTCGTCCTCTTCCCTGGGTGACTCCAAGGTTTTCCTTATGTTGACCTACACGGCAGGCTCATCTTCCCTCATGTTTTTGCTTCACTCAAGAACTTAAAATCTTCCCTCAAAACTTGTTCTCTTCAGCTAGCTTCCTAATACAGACTTCAGTCTTTCCTCTTGCTAAGTGCTGTCCCTAGATTTTAAGACTCTTACTTCAGCTTAAATAAATTAAAAAATTAACAAAGAAAAAAGTCCAGAACTAAATGGCATTAACAAGATACCTAAAATAGACTCATTTAATGATATTTCACTTCTTACTCCTGTTCTTTACTGTTCTTTTCTCCTGTATTTTAATCCCTGTTGAATCTAATTTATATGCTGCAATTGGTATGTTTAAAATAGTCCTACTTTCAACCTGAAGGGGCTGAAAGATGTTACTGCTTTATAGTGTAACAGTATTATTTTGCTTACAGTAGTAACTGTTCAGAATATCTATGAAGTTCCAAATGCAGTAAGAGCAGAAGTAAATCCTTTTTAATAATGAACTGATTTTAAAATATACCATGTTATTTTACATGTAATAGTAGCTGCAGTTAAAGCCACTCTTTCCTGTGAATAGAATATACGTGAGTAGCAGAGGTTTTTTACATGCCACATATAAAGCAGAGTACTGACCTGCATACGAAAACATTTAACATATTAAGGTAAATGAGGCCTTTGGGGGGGGGGGGGGGAGAGATTTGCCAGGAAAGAAAAGACTAGGACTCTGCATTAACACTTGGGCAAAGCCTATCAAGCAAAATGCACTTTTTCCTTTGGAGCTGGGCATTGCCTTGCAGGCAGAAGGGAAATGGGAAGCGGGTGGCAGGGCCATGTTTAGAGCCCCACTCCACGGTTGCAACCACGTTTGCACGCAACTGACTTCATCAATCAGAAACATGCCATGTGAAATGTAATGGTTAAAAAAAGAATAGCTGAGAGACTAAAATGAAACTGTGCTCTGAACAACAGCAGAGAATGCAGAAAAAGAAATGAGATTAAAAAATACTCCTCATTAGTCTTTCATTTCCTGAAATACTTTTTAGTATAGTAAAAACCAAGTTAGCTACACACAGTGTAGCCCTGACTGATGTGCTTTAGCCAGGACATCTCAAAAGATCCCGGTACTGAGAGCGAAGGTGTTTACAGTCTTAGTTTGGTTTTGGTTTTGTTTTTTTTTTTAATGGTAACAAATCCTATACTTTTTAATTTGCTTGAAAATTCTTTAGGCAAGTCCTAAATTGGGCATCACAAAAATCTGTTCACTTCTGAAAATCTTGGCCATCATCTTCAAGACTGGATGCAGTCTGCCCTCTGTGCTTTGAGACTAAGAATTCAAAAATGCAGACTTACAATAGCCAAGCTGCCCCTTGTTATCTGGAGGCTTTGGGTATCCCCCAAGACTTTTATATAAATGTAGTGCACTCTGGTTTACATTAGAAAAGGAAACATTTATCTTATCACATTGATATCGGCTCAGTACAATATTACATTCTGGAATAAGAAAATATTGCAACTTTTCTTGAAAAGGTCAAGAGGTACTGTTTATCTTTGGGGCATAATGAATTACATTGTATTGCCTCCCTAAGAACTCCAAAAGAACAGAACATGTTTTGACGCATAATGCACAACTCAGTGCTCTGAGACAGTAGGTGGAATAATAAACAAAGCTGTAGTGTAATATTTCCAGCTTCAAAATGCTGTATAAATACGAACCTATGCGAGAACCCTGGTTAGTAGCTAGTACTTTTGCTATTAAAAAAGCTATGTGGGACAATTCTAATAAGGGATGACCTACAAATCTCTTCAACCTCTTAACTGCATCCTAAATTAAAGTTTACTTATTTACGTTATCACACGTTAAACTTTATAGCTGCTCAGCAAGGTAACGTAAGAGCTAGAAGTTTCTGGCTTCCAGTTTTATAGTCAGAACACATCTTTTTATTTATGAAAATCACATTCCCTGTTATGTCTGACTGCTTAGTTTATGCTGCAAGGATTGCACTCTCAATTCACTGTTATTGATCGCTAAGTACTGCCCACTGTTCTGAAATGGTTCAAGTTAAGTTTACAATGACTGATCAGAAGAGAAAAAAAATTAGATTATGATAACTTAATCTGAAGTCCCAATAACAGAGAGACTCATGTCTCTTGATATTTCCTGCATCAAGCCAAGGAGCTTCTAAGCAGAAATTTTATTGGGAAATCTATGATACTTACCAGCCAAAAAATGTTTTGCCCACAGGAAACAAAGAAAACACAAGCAAATTTTTAATAACCTTATCATTCAACAGAAATTCATCTATACCCCACAGACTGGCCACGAGGAAAACTTAGTAAGAAGTAACGTGTGACTTAGTCCTACATGTTCATTTCTGAAAATGAGTGAGAAATTGACCTAATGAATGAAGAAGAGTCTGTGGAAAAATACGAGAGAATTCAACTAGAGACTAGTGGCAACCCAATGCACTTGAAAAATCTCTAGTGCTCTCCAAACTTCTGCCTGCAACCATATTTTGCCTGGTGTATTATGAAATTAGCAGCATGTAGATGCAGACCAGAGCAGTAATCTGAAAGGTAGACGTGGGTCTCGGCATGCCCCATTTCTGCTCAGAGCTGGGGTGCTTAGCTACCATTTTCTAGCCAAGACTGCTGCAAGGACCTTTTCCTTATTCTGTCCAGCTCAAATTCAAAACAGTGATCACAGTGCTCAGTTTTTACTTTACCTCTTAATACAGGAAAGGAGAAGTACTCACAGAGCTGGAATTTGTCTCAGATGGCACCAGCTCTTGTAATCTGCTCACTCAACACAAGCACTCACATTTCAGTTTATTCTGCCGTAAGATCTTGAAACACACGGTGGTCAGAGAAGTATCAGTAGGCATGCGGTGCTCTAACACACACTACAGATCTTTAGCAATGTGGAAAAAAAAGAAAGTGAAGAGACAAACCTGCAGTCACACCTGGATTAAATATGCAGGACAGACAGGAAGACCCTTAACTTCCATTCAGTTCAGAAAAGAGGCGAGAAACGAAGAAGAAAGGAATACAGAAAACTTCCTATTTGTGGGTACTGGGTCATGTAAGAAAAAATGAAGATTAATATGAACTGTATTGCTCCATCAAACCTATGTATAGAAATGCTACAAAAGTGCCAACAGAACAGGTTCAATGGCAAGAGGCAAGATCTCCATATTAAAGTAGGTATCGGAAAGAAAGCAGCTGAAGAGACTGAGCTTGAACTTACATTGTCTTGGAGAAAAAAATCATAACTAAATCAGTTTTCCAAAGAATATGCCAAACATAAAAGTTTGTGGATTAAGTCAGGGCTTCATTTCCACGTAAGAACTCTTACCCCATCATACAGTAAAAGGAGAAAAAAAAAAAAAAAAATTCACTGTGAAAAATAAATATTAACTGGAGTATCATAATATAGGTCTTACAGTTATGGCAGATGAAGACATGATCAAATTGAATAGAGACAGGGAGCTGGGATCTTAGATTTGTTCAGAAAACAGTCAGTTCGCAAAATGATTTGAGTTTGGCTTGCCCTATACAGAAGTTAAGTAACTGTCAGAAGAAAGCAGAGTGAAAATGAAGAAAAGATTATTCTGCATTCAAAAAATTCTGAAAAACAATCTTCCTGAATTCTTTTGTTTTCTGGTAGATCTTTTCGTTCCTCTGTTTTTTTTTTCCTAAGGGAACTGAAAAAGCTAAAGCATACCCAATTATTTAAGGCCTCATCAAAGATATCAAGAGACATTTTGTGGAAAAAGGAATAATAAATATGTTGGTCAGATTTCAAGATAACAACCACGGCTGCCTCTGTCCGAACTGCAATGAACAGAAAGACACAGAACACTCTTTCTGCTCTTGTTGTCTTTCTAAAGTATTTTTACTCTCCTAAAAGTTGTCACAGCTGAAGCAAAAGCCAAGAAGGAAAAATTACAGAGTGATAGGAAGGTTAGCTTTTTAATAACCCACTATCAGATAATGATAAGTATTAATAGCCTTGAACAAGGCTATGCCCAGTTCTGCCAGTTAGCTCACAGGTATGTTATCTGAGTCTTGAAAATAATGTTATCTGCAGAGTTTTGGTTCAGGATAGTACTCCCTATTTTAAGGAGAGTGCCTAGTATGCATAAAACGTTTAAAATTCCGAACAATTTACCTTTGGTGTCCAAAATGCTAAAACAATAAGCTAAATTCATAACTATAAAGTAGTAAAATTGAAATAATATAAACCATAATTCTCACAAATTTAGCCAAGTTCTGTCATTTTTTCCTTACTATTGAGGAAACAATGCATGTAAGTGGATAGCTTTGCTTTCCACACCTTTTAAGACAGAAAACTTAACTTTAAAACTAAAGAAAGTTTTCTACTTTGATTTTCTACATTTTCTGTAGACTTTTCTGTATCAGGTCCTACCAATGTTTTTTTGTTGTTTTTTTGTTCTTTCAAAGTAGAGCCATTTGGCATCCACAATTTTCTCATGGGATTTTGAGAACCAAAATCCATAAATGAATTTTAAATACAGAGTTAGAAGTTGTTCCTTCATACTCTTTTTGAATGTACCAATACTGGATAACAGCATTGATAAATTATAATAATTCAGACCTGCTAAAAGGACTGCCTGTATCTTCAGTAAGTCAGGTCACCATTCTCTGAGGAGGAACTGAAGATATTCCTGGACTCGCTGGGCATCTTAGATTTAACACTTGGCCTCTCAGAGCAATTTTCATCTTTTAAAACCGGTTTTTGGCTTTAAGGAACATTTCTGAAGGGCTTGGCTAGCTCCAGGCACTTAACCCTGGTTGTGCACTTGCAGTGCACCAAAGGCTGTGGCTGCCAGCTAGGAAGTCACTGAGAGTGCTGACGAAGAGACACGATAGCCTGCCACAGCATGGTGAGTCCCAGCCTGAAACTGTGTCCTTGATGCACCCTATACATTTTGAACAAACGTGGAGAAATAAGGTAATGTCTGAGGATCTAAGGAAATGTTGGCTGCCAGCTTAGGAAGCAGGAGAGGGACTGAGAAGAACAACAAAGTTATGAGCAAAGTGGATTTTATTGTCATCATTCAAGTATTTCCAACCTGTGGTAGCAGGAGATGCCGCAATTAGTGGTCATCCTTGGAAAAGGCAAGGTAAGACAACCAAATAAAAAAAGCAGTTTCTGCCTTGAGGACTCTTTCACATCTCATTCACATCATAGGGACTGTTGGAAGTTACAGTGAGCGCTTACAGCACTCGTCTGATCATTGGCCTATGTGTAGAAAATGTTCGATATTTTGTGCCATTCTTCTCTTATATTGCCAGAGAAAGCTCTTCTTCAAACTTCAGTTTCTCTATTAAGCCTCAGGTGGATATAAAAGGGCCTGTAAGGACGGGAAGGATGGGAAAAGCCCTTAGGACACTTACTGCAGTTAATAATCATAAAAAGGAAGAAACAAAAAAGGTATTTGCTCATCACATTATACAGATATAATTAGGGGATATCAGGCCTTACTAATACGTTTTTATTACTAGGGAAATCATTAAAGAAGAGGAAAAACTCCAATCAGAAATTACAGAACATAGTGCTAGACGTTGGATACAGTGCCCAGACAGACTTTGCAATAGTTTGGAAAACATGTTCAAGAAGGTCAAGGGGCCACTGAACGGAAGTCTAATTAAGTTTTGCAGCATAAAGTTTCTCATGCATCTATTGTGACTCAACGATACAAACCCAAAACGTTAAAGAATATTTTATGTATCTAATCACGTAAATGGTATGAAGACAGATTTTTGGCCTCTCTTTAAAAGCAAGAAAACCAACCCAAAAATAACAGGATAAGGTGTTAAAAGAAGGTTTTAGTAGCAAAATTCCACACAGTAGCAAAGCTGGACTGTGCAATCAACTCTGGTGTATGCAGATATGCCCTGATTTACATTCTGAGATATTTTAGCACCTGAGAGTATTAATATCAGGACATGTAAATGTGTCTGTCCATCACAGTCAGCTACCAAAATGGGGTTAGTGCAGGCTGATATACCATACTGGCACTTCAAAGATGCATATTGGCAAGTTCTGGTATAGGATTTCAATAGACCGCATTTTTTCCCCCCAGATAAATACTTCTGAATGTTATTACTAATATATATAGCATCTTTTTTCCTTTCTTTCCATTTTTTCCCAAGCAGCACATGGGGACTGACTTGTGACCCACCGGTTTATAAACTGTTCCATGCGTATACCCAAACAAAAATTACATTAAGTTAACTTAAGCATGTAAAGTTGTAACCGAGGATAATGCAAGTTGCAGCGTTTTTTTTAAATGATCCATAAATAAGAGTTGTCAATATAAGCAAATGAAGTTACAGTTTTATTTAAGCAGGATTCTAAATGTGGTAATGAATGGAAGGAAAGAGGATAGCCAAA
>NW_028262347.1:29440000-29472500 GCF_047370975.1 Nipponia nippon
AATTCTAAAATTCTAAATACTAATTTCAATTCTGGCATGATTCCATCAGGCCCTATAATCTCTGACATAAGTTATTCACATAACACATCCAAATTTCATTTATATTTTGCAACTAAGACTCCAAACAATTCTGTTGTTATTTATACTGCCAGAATGACTGAGTCATAGACTAGAAATCTATTGTGCTGGTACTGCGCAAATACTGAACAAATTGGCAATCTCTGCCCCTCGGAGGTTACCAGGCAAGGACAAGACAAGTGAAATACATGAATACATGCAGAACAGACAGAGGGGAAATTACAGTGAGACAATGAAGTAACATTGTCAGCATGACAGTCAGTGATCTTTGTATACCATCCCAACCATTGTCTGTATCTAAATATGTTTCTGAAGGAGAAGAATGAAGTCA
The DNA here is from genome assembly GCF_047370975.1 of Nipponia nippon. Classification (NCBI taxonomy): domain Eukaryota; kingdom Metazoa; phylum Chordata; class Aves; order Pelecaniformes; family Threskiornithidae; genus Nipponia; species Nipponia nippon. The sequence goes on from NW_028262347.1 coordinate 29,440,410, forward strand.
TTATTAATGTACTCAATCAGCCCATTGGAACCAGCAATAAAAGCTTACTGTTAAAAATTAGAAAAATGGGAAACTTTTTACTGAGCTATTTGAAGAAAAGAGCTCAAAAAAGTTGAGGGATAATTAAGTGCATAAAGCAAGGTAAGATTAACTACAGTTTCTTGTAAGCGGTTTAACAAACAGGAAATACATTGTTAAGGTACAAATAAAATGAAATAAGATGAATTCACTACTCACATTTGTTAAATTTCTCTACAAGAAATGAGAAACTTCATCTGCTAGATCCCACTCTTACATTTAAATTCAACAACATATTCTGTATTAGTTAACTGACATTTAAAATTTTATAATGTCTCTAATTACAACAGCTTTGCATTTTTACCTGTGTCATTCAAACAAATTAGACAAGTCTTTTTGCTCTACAGTTTACCAGGTATTACATCAGTTTGGTTCAGTATGTAAATGCTACTCGGTACCAATTCACTGGATTAATCCAATCTAATCTAAACTGGTTAATCTAACTGAGAATTGTTTAATTAGAAGGCAGGAGGAAATTTCCATTCTTCTATTTTGTTTTGGTAAGAAAACTCATCAGAAGGAACTTAGAAAGCTCATAAATACCAATGTATAGCCAGAGAATAAGGTAGCCTGTTAAAGTCAAAGGTCCGTTACTCTTCCCCCTGGACACGAAGGAGGGCTCAGACAAGCTCTCCCCTCTTTCTTGGCCAGTACAGCAAGAGCTCTCCCACTTTACTGCCCTTAACACCGAGTTTGCTCTCCTGTTTCAACATCCTTTAATCAATGAACACTGACATGCTTTTGGAGGTTACGGGTACTTCTTGCCATTATAAAACCACTATTTTTGTTGTCCCTAAAACAGAGGCTACTTCTGTCATGGAAACATGAATGCCTGAATACCACAGATCAGTTCACCAGCTATGGGCTAATATATCAGCCCATTATAAAACCACTATTTTTGTTGTCCCTAAAACAGAGGCTACTTCTGTCATGGAAACATGAATGCCTGAATACCACAGATCAGTTCACCAGCTATGTGCTAATATATCAGCCTGCAGAACCTGACTTCAATGGACAATCTTCAGTCTCTTGCATTTTTGCATTTATACAGATGGTTAGTAGTACAATTGCCCTTCAGCCTCTTAGCAGTTGTCAAAATTAACAAAGGATGGAGTTATTAATTAATTACAGTAATGTGTAGATGCCTAAATTAGAGCCTCATTAGATGTGACACCGCACACGTATGGCATAAAAAGATCAGGCAAACACACAGTAGGAAAGAGTAAAAGGCAAGGACAAACAAAGTGTTCCTGGTTACTACAAATGCAAGAGTTTCAGTCCACCCACGGACTAGCCACTGTGAGCCTGCTGTGGACACCGCATGGACATGAACTCCAGGGATGGCAACAGACATAGTGGATTTACAGGTTTTTATAGGGAACTCCTCTCAAGCTTAATGGGCAGCGTGGGAGAAAGCACGAAGGTGGCTGAACAAAAACTGGAGTAATCAGCAATGAAGGCAGGCATCACCGGCAGAGTGGAAATTAAAGTCATGGTTTTGGTAAGACCATCCAGGAGATGAGACTGTAGGAGAAAGGGAGAAGGGAATATTTGGAAGTACTGGGAACCCATAACAAGTCCAAAATCCTCCTTTCACCCCCAGTTCTTTGGGTCTGATTACGGACAAGGAGTGAGTGCACGAGAATGAAAAGACTAAGTCACACAAGAAGTGACAGAAACAGAAGCAGAGATGAGAGATGAAGGGTTCCTGGAGTTTTTATGGTCTTTTGGAAGCCAGGAAAACCCTGTAGAAAACAGGAACAGAAAAAGGATGACTATGTATTGGACAGCTGTGCAGTCTGAGACTAGTGATTAGAAGGAGACGGAAGGAATAATGCAGGCATGAGAGAAAAGGAGAAGTCAGATTTAGGACAGTAATGCTGATTTTCAGAGATCTTCACCAGTTTCAACATAGGTTCCAGTCCTCCTACCAGATCTTTCAGTGAAATACTCAGCAGGGATAAAGGATTCTCCTTACAGACCAGGAGAAAAAAAAAAGGGAAAAGAACTTTAGGATAGTTGACTTCAGAGAGATTTATTTCCCCTGTTATTCTTGTATAGATCTGAGATAAACTCTTTACTTTTTAGAAATGGTAGCAACTCCCAACATGGTAGAAACGTTTACGGTGTGACTACTTTACCACTATTTTTACCACATGGATGTTTGAAATCACATTCATGCTTTTCTCAGTAGTGAAGATTTGAAATGTTGTTTTCCTCATTCAGGATCTAAAAATCACAGCATCCCAAAAATTTATGGTTCAAGTATTTACTTTTTTACTGTTTGGGATCACAGTAGTTGGTGTTCACTAATTTCTAAACACAGTCTAACACCAGTCAAATGGAGAGATACATTACACTGGATGTCCCACAGTAGAAAACTGCAGAATAATAATAATAATGAAAATCCCACAGCTTTTATCAGACCTTCTAAACCATGTCTCACTTTTCATTTAACAAAGATAGAAGATGACCTAGAGGTGACCTAATCATTGGGCAGAATGGATCTTGGGGAGACCAGGATTCAAGTCCCTGTTAGCTGTTCACGTTCAGATGTAAATTGAGTGATTATTTGTACAAAATGTGGATAAAGTGTGTATAAAGTTGTGTAGAGGTAGGCAGGAACCAGTATTTCTTTGAGAACAGTTCTGTTTATGTAACAGCTTCTCAGTTTGCATTTCATAAAAGGACCTTTCATCTTTTCACCCTCTGCTAGGTGAACCCTCTCGCCAGCCTAGGCAGCTTATCGCTGCTGTCAGGAAAGGTGTTAGCAAACAGTGTGCATACCCTACGTACATGCAGTTACAAACAAACGAGCAAATCTTATACTGTTCATTGCCATGTGGGAACCATATCTACAATTGCAGTCTAAATACGATCAAGTGAGTATTCACAAAAAAAAAAAAAAAAGGACCTTTCTTTCCAAAGCGGAGAATGTCTTCTGTGCTGATTTTAAGATGTATGAAACTGTACAAACAGCAACCGCATTTTCTTCCATAATTTGTGTTCTAAATAGAATTTTTCCACGGCAAAATAAATTTAAAGAAAATTACAGAGCTGAAACAAACAGCCACACAGAACAGAGACGTCTAAAATACTTGGTCCAGATGCTTGTGTCTCAAACTTATCAGTGCTTATAGTGATGCACTACTACTGAAGTACACGTGATTTTAGGCCCAAAATGTTGTAAGTGGAGCTTCAAAAATACTAGGCAAATAGTACCAGAAGCTGCTGTGAAACTGGCATGATAAAAACATTAACAATTTCAGCCTGCAGGGCCAAATCTGTGCAAAGAAGGAAGAGCAGTGTGGATCTGCTAGGGTAAGTTTTGAAAGAGTTTGGGGATATGGGGATGTGTCCTCCAAATAACATCCGGTTGGAAGAACACATAATCCTCCTTGGAAGTGAACTGATGGCTAGAAACAAGGGAAGAGACCAAGGCCAAAGTTATGGAAGGAAGATGTCTGATGGAAAACCGATGAGTATAAGGTTTAAGGTTTAAATTTAATGTTTCACAAGGTATAGATTGCGGAAAGAAAGAGAAATATAAAACTGGATCATAAAACTGCCCTCCAAAGGCAGGAGGGTTAGGATGCAAGGGTTTGACCACCACAATGAGTGTACAGGGAAAAAAACTATTGGGAAAAACGGTCAAAGAAATATAGAGTTATCTAAGAAACTTCTCCTTTGGAAGAAGCTAAAAAACACACACTAAGATATGCAAAATGAACAGGACAGCACAAAGACTGGAAACAGCAGAGCTATCAAACCTGTCACTGATCATTATCAGGGAAGATAAGTGTCACCGGTGCTACAAAGAAGGAAGAAATATGAAGAAAGATGTAAGTGGATGCATGAGAGAAAGTGGACCTAAATGTTTATAAAACAAATTGAGATGATTATGAAAAAAACACTGAGGGGAGAGGGGAAATTGTAAGCATGACTAAAAATGCATGGTTAGAGTGGCAACATAACTCTGTGTGTTGAATATCAGCAACAGCCCATCCCACCACCCCAAACCCTCAGCAAAAGTCCAGTATGTAGCAACCTGTCTAATAGTTGCATTCAGTTTTAACAGCAGGTGATATCTAAGGCATAGCTTCCACATTGCTTTCTGTTCACATGTATAACCAACACCTCTGATAACCTGTACCCCGATAAAAGCACCAGCACCAAAATGCTCTGATGAACCATCAGAAGGAGAGGAAGCAGAAGCAGAAGGGCTGTTGGAAGAAAGCAGGCACCATGGGCATGTAACCCAGTCTGATGCTGGGCTAGAAATGTTCTTGCTTTTCTCTGTTTCATGAATAAAGTACAGACTATGTGAGTGAATATACATTACTGTTTCACATACTGACCGAAAACAAAGTGGTTTTGTTTTCAGAAAACATTAGTTATAAACTTAACGTGGTAGGGCTCCTGGCTATGCATGCACATTACTGTTATTTTGACATTTGTATTTTCAATTAAATATAAAACTCAGAGGTCAATGAATTATAACATCACTAAGAATTTCTGGTTGTCTGATGAATCGTAGTTAACACCGGTTCAGTTATTTATGTTTTAACGCTATCTGATGTCCAAAAACTGCTCGTCTAGTCCACTAATACATAAGCCATTAGCAAAGATTTCCCAGATAGTTTAAGAAAACAAATTCCAGCCTACAGAGCATTTGCTGAATTGGTTTCTCAGATAATTTATTAGACATTTGTGTTTTGTGACTGGTCATTTAAATCATATAATATTGCCTTCACTCCCTGGTTGAAAGATTGAGGGACTAAAACTTCTTAGCTTAAATAAGAAGCAACAAAGGAGAAACAGCAAGTACTGCTGTGTGGGCATAAGTAATTCTGTTGAAATAGAAAGACTTATCTAGTTTGAAATAAAAACAGCATTGCAATAATAATTGACTTCATTAATTAGAAATGGGAAAAGAATCAAATAATGTTCAGGATTCAAATAAACATTTTTGTTGTGAACTCCAATAAGAAGACTTTCAGCAACAGAGAGCAGCATTAACACATATACACTATTATTTAATCAAGTTTTGTATACTTTTTAGTATTGATTTTAAAAAGAGTACCTACCTCACATAATTTACAGGCTGAACGCCTGGTGAGCAAGTTATGCAATTTGCTCCCTGATTCTCTGAACCCAGTTTCTAAAACCTGCCAGTCATCATTTAACCAACTAAAATGGGCAGCTGCATTAGAGAAGTGATTTTTCACACAGAACCTAATGGCATCTGAACAAATATGAATAATATCTGAAATACCATTTTAGCAGTTAGTAGGGCTTGAAAATGTCTCTGAAATTTATTTGCTCCTGGCCGGCTTGTGATGTTGTATCCTGTAGACCCTGAGCAGAAGCAGTGTGCTATTGCCTTGCCTTGAAGTGACTTGTAAGGAAGATGGTAACCCTTTCTTTGGTGGCTGGCAGAGGGCTATTCCCTGAAAGGAGGATTTTCCTGGTACGCTTGTGCAACTGGGCTTATCAATGCATAGCTGAGATAGGGATGAGATAGGGACAAAGCCACACAAGCTCTCAATATGTTCCCTTCCCTTTAGTAGTGCATGCAAGGAGGACAGTGCTCTAATGAAGCAATTTCCTCCCTGAGCTGCAAGCCATGTGCCTTGCTACATTGACTAGCCTTATGTAACGCTATTTGAAAAATCACCTGAAATTCCTGTACCCCCAGTAACAAGAAAACCTTGAAAAAGATACAGAAGTGACCAGAATTCTCCTTGAAGAACAAGGTGTTTCAGAAATAAGAAATAGTTTGAGTTCTTCAAAGTTAGGAGAAAAAAACAGGAACACAGGTGAGGGTTAACACTATGCATGTAATGAAGTATTAACTACAGTTGTGTGGTTTGGGTTTTTTGAAGGAGTCAACCTTTTTTTAATGTATTAATCTGCATCTTCCACTAGCAATCAGCCATCCTGTTTTTATGCATGTTAAACGAAGTGCATCTTAACGTGGTATGTTTATTTCAAATGATGACATGCCTGAACTCAATGTAGAGCTAATAAAAAACATTAGGTCTGTTAAAAGTAAAAACAAAACCCATTCTCTTTCCTCAGCCTCAGACAGAAATTAATGAAGTCATCAGGGTGCTGGAGCTGTCAGCAAATGCAAATGTTACCTTAAGGATTGCTTATACTGCAAACTTCAAATAGAAAGGGGTGGAAATAGGAGCTACTCAGTCACTGGCTAACTGGGACTGTAGGTGTGAGGTTTAGAAACACTATTAATAGGCAACTGTTAGAGAACTGGGAATTTTTTTTTTTCATTGTTTCCATTTTTAGAAAAAAAAAATCCCTCCAAGTTTCAAGGCTGTGCAGTTCTGCAACAAGGCATACATAAACCATGAGCAATCACAGGTGTTTTGTTAGTTTAGAAAAAAGGTACAGTGTTTATCAGATATGTAGTGTGTTTCCTTAAATTTGCAGAGAAGATGATTGAAATTCTTTCAGAATATTAAAAGAATACACTACTACTTTGAAATAAAAAAATATACATATCCTTATATAGCCAGCAGGGTCAAGTGGCAGGAACAAGCAGCAGGGACAACAGGCCACAACTTCTAACTCTCTTGACACTGGACAACTCTTCACTGTTATCTCGCTGTTAAACTAATAGCATTTTCAACTATTTATGATCATAAAACAAAGTCAGCAATCAATTTTAAATTAAATTTTTGAACATGGGAAACATACCCATCTACCTGCTGAATAGATGAACAGAAATACAACATTTCCTGGAGGTCAATGAAGTTGGGTTTCATTGTATGAGTTCAAAAAAAGAGAACATATTCCAGCAATTCTGAAGGCAAGGCTTTCTCTAAGAATCTAAGATGGAGGAAAGGAATACTTCTCTCTTTAAAAGTTTTTTTTCATTTGCAGGAGCCCCTTCCCTGATATCTGAAAGATGGAGGAGGGCATAACCAGTACAGAGGCATAAATTGTGTTCCCCATGCTACAGAGAAGAAGGTATATAATTTTTTCTGTACAGTTTTTAAAGTGTTATATTCTGTAATAACAGATTGCACCATTGGAGAAAAAGGGAAACTGCTTTTCCAGTTTTCCATGCCAGGTTAGGCGAGAGGAGGTGTGTTTTTATTATCATGTGCATCACAGACAAGACTCCCCTAGGCAGGAAAAAAGACTGAACCATCAGAACTTGGCCAATGTTTTGGGAAGGCAAGTTGATAGGGTTCCTTTCTATAGCAAAACTGGAAAAAAAAAGTAAATGCAAAAGCAAACCTGCAAGGTGAGGTACAGAGATAGGGCTCCTAAAATCTCTGATGGCATGGCAACCATGGCCTTCTCTGTAGTCCCTCGATTGCTTTATGAAAGGAAGAGAAAGGGGCAAGGAGTTGATTGAATCTGACAGGAAGGAAACACGATCTGAGTCATCCATATTGCCAAAAAGTTGTCCTCTAATTAAACTCATAAATATAGTTATGGAGTTTTCTTCTGCATGCTCAGAGCAAAATAATGGTGAAGTGAGGAACATTCCTAAGAAGAACAAGCTGAAAACATCATAAAAAGTTCTAATAACAAAATGCCTTTTAGCATAGCAGTTGTTATAAAAACATATCCAGACAGAGGCAGTCCTGTACAGTAACCTTGACTAATAAATAGTATTTCAGAGATTTACATCATTGTTTTGACTTACCCCAGAAAAATCATCTGTGGTGTAAGGAACACGAGTGTAATGTAGATGACACTACAGCCACTGAATATTATTCAATTATACTGGAAGGTATTTGCAGTTGTTTTTTTCTATTATTACTGAAACCTCTTCAAAGACACAGCATTCTTGGCTCTTTAGGAAACCAAGTGTCTTCTCATTGTACTGCTACAATACCTTGCACAATGGGGACCAAGAACTTGAATTCAAGTTTTTAAGGCCCAGTAATGCAAATAGTTACAATAGCACATCATGTCCAAGTAATTTTTTTAAAGTACTGCTGGTATCTACATCTGAGAAGGATGGCAATATCCTACTCAGTTGCATATGAACCTTCAAATTCTTCATATCACAGAACACCTCTTCCTGCTTTTAAGTTTTTTTTTAAATGCATAATGTCCCAAACATGTAAATCCATCCGTATATATTTAATAAAGATCTCTCATATCTCTTCCTAAGAAAGAAGCTGGAACCAGGTAGTATCCATCCTACTATATATAAAATTGGAAGCATGTTAATTTTCAGTAGCTAATTTAAAGCAACCAATATATGTAGTTTTTAAACATATTCACTTTAAGAAAAAAAAAAAAAATTGGTTCTCTTCGAGGTGGTATCTAAATTCTTAGATATTCTAACTGGCATCACAAAGAGCAAGATTATCATTCTTTTCATCGATGCCTGCTAAAATATATTCTAACCTCTTCTATTAACAATCCTGTTGCAAAATTGTGGTTAGAAGCATTACAGGGGCATGTATCTAGAGTTAGACAGAGGTTGGTAAAAAGCAGGCAAAGCCTAGTTTCCTGTCCCAAGCAGAATCAGGTACCTAACAAACTGGTTTCTGTGTTTTGTTGTTCAGTTTTTTTCTTTTTTTTTTTAAAAAACCCCTTTCTTACCTTACTAATATTTAAACCAGAAAAGTTAGTTTTCCAAATATGAATTGCATGACAACTCCAAAGGAAATGGAATGGAAAGGGTAAAATATTGAGGTAGTTCTCAGGATGGCCATAATATGATATTTTCTGTCAAAAAAACTGTAATCATAACCCCCTCATGCTATGATGGTGACCACAATGCTCACTGTATTTCAGTTCAAAATTCATTGTTAACTTGTGCTTTCTGATCTTTATTCATTTTGAAATCCCCTAATATCAGCAGAAGAGCTAACTCTACTGTAAAGCATATTTCAAAGTCAAATAAAATACCTCTTTCAAAGAACTGTAAATGAAAAGTCTGAAAGTTTTCTTAAATAGAATTGTTTAGTATTTAGAGAAAGCGACATTATGCTGTAGCATTCCTAATAGCATCTCATACTAATATTTCTATTCTTTATATTGTCCAAAAAGTGTATTTGATTATATTAGGCCAGAAAAGTTGCTTTCATATGCACTTTTATTCTTGTATTTGACTAGATTTAATTAGAAAAATGTTAAAAATCGATCACCCGTTTTTCATAAAATAAAAGGTATCTATTTAAAATCAGTACTTTATAACCTAACTTCTCTAATGCTTCTAGTTATACCTGTTACAATGCTACTGAAAAATTGTGTATAACTTCCACAATAATCAGTATTTTTTATTTACAACATACAATGTTTTTCAGTGATTTTTGTATATTAATGGGACTTTCTGTTATCTAAAATATATTCTAGTAGGCACAAAAGACTATTTTCTGTGATGGGTACTGGTTAATGATGACAGCCTTAATACTTTGCCAAGTGCAATTTGCAACTTGATTTCTTAAGCAAAAATAATACCCAAAGATGAAGCCACTCTGAGTGGTTTTTACATTAAATCAGTTTTATTTCCAAAAAGTACAAATGGAACTATGTTTTATTGTTATGACTCTAAAAGAAACATATTTTTAGGTCCCCTTATCCTTGCAATGATTGCTACCCCATCATACAGCAATTGTTTTAAAGATATATCAAGAAAAGTATGGGCAATTTCTGGCCAGCTATTTAAACTGCAGGCTTTACATCCAAGACATTACTGCTGATCGATTTACCTTTTGATTAGAATTCAAAAAACGTGTGGGAACAATATTTTAAAACCTGTGCTTTTGAAATCCCATTGAACTAATGAGGCGGATCAAGGGACCACCGCTATATTCCTAATGCTTTCCGTTGCTTGATCCTCTTCAATAGGGTTTCAAGAGCATATTTTTAAAAAAAGAGTTCTGTATTTTTTGTTCACTCATAACCAAATAGGAAATCAATGAACAGTTGTGCCCTGGACTGCTCTAATTTGGATAGCTGGTCTGAAATGATGCTGTTTTCTTTACATATGAAGCAAAAATCCCCCCAAAATAAAGGATGCTCTTGATTCAAGAGATGAACATCTACCCTGCTTGGTTTATGGTCACCTAAACATCCTGACCTACATTTGCCCCTGATTTTTTACTTCAGTGGATGCTTTGGGTTCGAAGATGATGCAAGAAAAGGCTCTGAATTTCCACTTCTGTCATGCCACTGATACTGACTTGTGCACTGGGCTATTAGCAACCATCACTACTTATTATTGCCTGACCCTGCAAAGTGCTGAGGCTCCTTTGGAGCATAACGGTGAAGAAGAATATTTAGGGATCATGATTAATGGCATCACAATAAAATAGTTAAACATGAATGACTAATTACATCAAACCAGGCTCTCAGGCACCTTTTAAAAATAATTCAGCTTCAGGTACTAAAAACATTAGACATCTTTACAAATTTTTTAACTATACTTTCCATGAGAAAAATAAATTTTTGATTTTTCAAGGGGGATATTGCATATAAAATCACTTGCCAGTAACAGGCCAAAATAAAGAGGAACCTGTGGGTCAAACATGGTCTTACTGGCATAAATACAAGAAAGACTACTCATTTTTAAACTGAAAACTTGTTTGAATATTGCTGTATCTCTTAGTATAAGAAATAAAGAATGATATTTTTCTTCTTATGTGTTAGCTTATGTTGGTGGTTAGATTAAGACATGTTTGTGTTTGATCATAAATTCAGTACTTTTAACAAGAGTTTTCCAATAAGAGAGCTACACAAAAACAAAGCATGCCTAGAGCTACTTAAAATGGGTTATGAGTAAAGAAGACAAACTAAAATTTTGGGATTCATTTTGCTCTGTAGCTAGAAGGGACAAGAATGGATCCCACAAGGATCCTGAATCCAAAGGACCACTTACCTGTTAGGCATCAGCTGATCAGCAAGGAAGCATTCGGTTAAGCATATCACTGATTGGGCTAAATTACACTTCTCCCTTGATGGACAGATGATGGTTATCCATGAAGTTTTATGGATCCTATATTGTGGTGGTGCATCCCCCCCGCACTGTTCTTCTTGTGCACCTGGCAGAGCATGGGAAGCGAAGCTGCTTTACAATCTCAGTAAAAATCTCCCGTCAAAACTTGGCCTTTGTGTAACGAGTTTGGCGGTTAAGCGTCCCCTGACTGTATCAAAAGCTGTTACACGGCTGAGGTGGGAGCAGCACTGCCTGTCCCAGGGAGGCAGCCCTGACAACCTTGGAACATATTTTTTGTCTGCACTAGTCACCACCTGGCAGCGTTGGGGCCTATCTTATCTGGGCTGTAACTTGAGAGGATCTGTACCAGCATCACTGGAATTTTTGAGAACTTTAGTAATTTTCAACACAGGCTGTGAAAGTAGAATGGAAATTTACTGATGCCTAAAGTCAATCATCTCGTGAGTCTATAAACAGTGGTACCAAGTGAGACCCTGTGAGCTCTCCTGGACTGCAGCGGGCTGCACCAGTCTCCCTCTGAGTGGGACGCCTCTTGGAGCTGCAAACTCTTAAGTTTGCATGAGCTGATCTCTGGCGCTCCTTGCTCCTCAAGGTTCGACTTTTGCCTGATCTCCGGTGCTCCTTGCTCCTCAAGGTTTGACTTTCGCCCGTTCAGACAGTCATTTAAAGTGAGTATTTCACTAAACCCAGCGGGAATTTTTTTATTGGTGCCTTTAACTGCGCATATTTCAATAGGTACCTTTAACTGCGCATATAATGAGTATTTAGGCCTATTGTGTGTGTGTGTGTGAATTGATTCAAGTATTAGAGTAAACCTCATTTAATCACTTTGTAGATGCTAGATTAATTAACGATTAGCTATTGGCAAATTTTTGTGATTCTCTCCTTACTGCAAACAAACCTTAAACTGCTGCTAAACATATATAATCCTTAGACATAAACCATTGACCAAGATGAGACTAGGATTGGATCCAGCTGCACTTAGGCTCCTCTCTGAGAAGGAGTTTAGAAAGCAAGGGGGTCCATTCTGAACCTCGTGACTCAACGGGAGGGCTCCCCTTTTCCTCCCTGTTCTTCAGGCTCGATTTCCTCTTTCTTTCTCTTGAGATATATATATATATATATATATATATATATTCCATATATATATATATATATATTCCATTCATTTAATGAGTAACAGAGTGAACCTTGCCATCGAACTCTGTTAAATCACACTTTCATAGATTTCTATTAAAATCACTATTTGCAAATATCTTTGACGGTGATTTTTTAAGTGGCCTAACCACTCATCCATGACATATCTAAAATCCTAACTAAGGTATCAAACAGAACGTTTGTATTGTACTGCTCATTAACACCACATAGGAAACAATTTAAGTGGTGGCCACAGATTTACGATACTATTACCAAAATCTCACCAAAGTCAATGGATCCATAATGGTGAAAGGAGAAAAGAAAGATCCTAAAGCTATTAAAAGCAAGGAAGCTAAAAATATATTATTTTCTCAATCTTTTCATTGAATCAATGTACCATTTCCAATGGTTTTAATGAGGGCTTAATCACAGCCTTTAACCCAAGCCATTTTCCTGAATCAAGCTGAATAATTCTCTTACCACAGCACTGAAGAGTTCTGGTTGTCTGCTCTGTTCATGAAGTATGTTGGAGGCACCTTATTTTGCCCAAATATTTCCCTAAATCAAGTACGATTTAACAAGCTGTGAATAAGCTGTTAGCACAATTATGCTAGAATGTGGATTCCAAGAGGGAAAAGCATGACAATCCCCATGATGATCACTGGTGGTTACAGTAAGAAATATACACTTGGCAGTCTGCCACAAATTGGTAATTGTTTATGTGAACATCTTTGATTTATAGAAAACACAAGAGCTATCTTAGTCTAGTTTAATATTGGTTGTTACTGAGGCTCATCTGCTAGTAGTGAGAACACAGGGTGAAATTCGGGCTTCACTGAAGCCTAGGGCAAAAATCTAACTGCAGGTAATGAACTGAGGATTTTGTGTACAATCTTGTTGTGGTTGCTTGGGATTTTTTTGTTTGGTGTTCTGTTTTTTTGGTGTAGTTTTTTTCCTGGGATGAGTTACTTGGATTGGTTATAAGAGCTTCTTAATTAATTTTCTAATTTACCTTTTATCTCTCTCCCCATTTACCTGCTCTGTTTGCAAGTTTTGTTAGCTGTAAGACTCCAAACTCTTACGTGCATGCATCTGGAGCTGGATAAACTTACGTGGAGTTTGATAAATTTCTGAGATTTCCTTTCAAAAGGAGACGACTAAAGTCCAAACCAAGGAAATAACTTCCAGTCTTTTAGTTCCATATTCATCCAGCAAAGTATAGAGAATTGTATATGCCTTAAATAGCATTTATGAAATTTGTCAAGCTATTAGTTCATACAATATTGAGATCTTACATTTTAGTATTGTCTCGAAATATAAAACAGCTGAAACATTTCTGTGAAGATATTATGCCAAATTAAATATTTAATTTCACATAATATCTTCAGAACATTTCAATATTTAATAACTATTCAGTTGGAAGGTTCTCCTTGTATCAGTAATGACAATGTAATAACCAGATCAAAGATCCCCACACGTAAACTGAGATGCCATAATCATATACACACAACATATATTTCACATAATAATTTAGTCTATTTTGAAGTACATATTAAAATTAGTTAGAGTCCTCCTCCACCTCCCAAGCATTTAGTGTAACACAGCATACTAAAAATGATACCTACGGCAGCCTCAGTCTCTTCTTCCTGTGAACTTCACTGGAACCCAAGTGAAACAATTGTAAACTGAGATGAAGTTATAGTCTGTGTATCTCACAATCATAAAGTCTTATGATTTCTCTATCTACATTATATAGCCATAATGAGGCAGAAATAAAATAGTCTTAATATGAAACTCCTTGCTTCTGTGTGTACATCAGACTTACAATATAATGGGACAGTAGCTTTCTTAGTATTAATACACTGCATTTGTCTTACTTAAGCAGCTGAGTAGAACCTTCTTATCATCATCTGGTTCGTGATCTTTAATTAAGAAGTGCCACTTTGTACATTTTCTTCTCTATATTCAAGGCTATTAACAATATCACATGATTTATCTGGCCAATGACAACTATTTAACACAAATGAGGCAAAAAATACTGAAATTCCCAAAGAATTACTCTCACTTAGGCTAACAAATTTAAAACGGACATACGCAGATATTTAACACTCAAACAGGTGTTAGAAACCATAAATTTGAAGAAATTAATCTGTTTGTGGCTATCTCACAGAGATATACATTTAAAATAGCTATTTTAAGCAGCTGAATTATTCAATTTTTCAACTTTATAAACAAAGTACTTTAGAATATTTCTTTAAATACATAATAAAGCACTTAAGAAGTAAAATATGTTTAGTTAAACAGAAAAATATAACAAGTTATGTAATTCAGAATGGTAATCAAGTGCTACAAGGCTTTTATTGTACCAATGTATTTAGGGTACTAATGGAACGTGCTCAAAGTCTGCCTTTGTCACAGGACATTTGCAACAGATTCTTAATAGGAGTGCTTTTTACTTAGGATTTTTATTTTCCTTATTTGGATTTACTTTGAAAATATTGCAATGGGGTCTGCATCATAGGCATTTGCTATTACTACCTTATTACAAACTGCCAAGACTTAGAGAATGCTTAGTAAACACGTAGCTTAATGTTTCTAGTCACTGCTTGGAACGGCTATGAACCAACAGATTGAATCCAGCCAACCCTGTACTACTGTACAAGTCACAAAAATATTGAAAGACTCAGCACACAGACTTCTGAAAATGAGAAATATTTGGAGGGAAAACTATGAAGTCGAGTTTCACTCATCTTCTTTATTTCTCTGGAAGACTATGACTGAGAAACACGCCAGGATTTTAATTATGGGGTTTTAACAAGTCTGCTTTTCAAAGACATTCGAAGACATTCATTCAGAAATTTACAGTGATGCTTGGGTGAACATTCAGTAGAAATACCATTCACTGCAACTACTATAGTCTGGGATAAATACACATGCATTTTTTTGTACAAATACACATTTGATGAAGTTTCTTGGCATAGCTTTTTTCTCTGAAGAGTTTATTTAATTTAGGTTTACTGTGAATCGCTTATGGAGTATGAACACACCTTGATGTTTTCAAGATTTAAGCCACAGGTGTGTTAATCAAGTTCAGGTAGGTGTAGTAAGCACAAGTCAGGAAACACACCTGGACTTGGACAAGGAAAAACCATGTCCGTACATCTCAGGATGACATGTGGATTAAGTTTTGCTATCAACCAGAGGCAGACTGACCTACAAACTAAGTTGACTTCTGAAATCTAATCCCAGCTTCACCCTAAACTGCTTTTGTGAATCAAGTGTTACACTAAAGGTTTATGTAATTTAATTGAATAAATTATCGTGCATGATGTAATAACTTCCTTATATATAAAAGCAAAACAAACTTGTTTCCAGTCCTGCCTATCAATGAGCCACAGGACATCATGGTAGAAAAATGTAATTAGCCATGGAAGTTTCTGTATCACTTTTGAATGATCATTACCCCCAAAAGAGTTCTTCTCCTTTTATGTAGTATTATGGCCAGTTATATAAAGGGGAACCTGAAACTGATTGCCAAGTATGGATCATGTGTCAATGCCAAAGAAAAAAAACAGTGCTACTCTTAAGACAGGGTTCATTTTTCCTTAGTGAAATTTTGAGAAAATGTAGTCAGTCTTTTGATAAGAGCACAGGCTAGAGTTTCCTGGCATCCTGTACTGCAGTTATGCCTAAATGATGAGAATTGCTTTGCCTGTTTTGCCTGGATATAACAGCTCAGCAATGAATCATCATGGTCTTCCTCTAACTAAAAACCAATACCACTGAGCCCTTTCATCTTTCTGCAGATGCATCTAGGACACCATTTCCAAACTTAGGTGCCTAAACCTAAGACACCCAAATAAGAGACTGTCAAAAAAGTGCTGAGCAGATACAAAGCCCTCTAAAATCAATGGTCTGTATTCGTCCCTGAATACAATTGATTCACATCACCCAAGCAGCAAAAATGAAGCATAAATCTTTCCTACCGAAACAGCCACAGATTGCCCCAATGAAATTAAGCCCCTGGTAATGCAGAACTGGATGCCAGGAAGAGAAGGCTGAGCAGATACCAATTTATCTGATCAACAATCAAGAAGGTGGGGGACCATGCAGATGAATACAGCACTACAAAAATATTCTGCTGCTGACTTGTTGCAAATGACTTTTTCTGTTTTCTCCTACAGCATTGTTTCTTTGAATCACAATGCAATGCTAGATATTTGTTTTGCAATGCTTAAGGGAATATATGTACTGGCTGTAGCAACTAAACTGTACTGAATTTTTTTTAAGGGATATTACACAACTATTAAAAAATCCTCCAATTCTGTTAATGAGCAGAAATGTTCATTTTACTTTGAAAGGAAATCTGTAACACAAAATGTTCCAGTATTTATACTGAGCGAGAATGGCACTAAGGAAGACTGTAAAATATGTCAATCTTACTTGTTTTTCTTTTAGACGTAATATTAAAAAAAGTATGAAGTTATCCTTCCAAGGATTTTAAGATAACTTTAATCTAAAAATAAATTGGGTGCTGTTCTCAAGCAGGGCTATTTTTTCTAAAATTGGGCAACACTCTTCCTTTCAACTTTGTCACTGGCTGCTTGAGTCACTGACATTTGTGAATGAAAAACATTGGCAAATCAGTGCTGCCAAACTGAGTAGTCTGCTTATGAAAATTTGGGAATATTTATCCATGAAAAAATGACTACCTCAAACTATGATAAAATTACAACACTCATTACTTAAACTGAAAAAAGAAAAGAAACATAAGAGTGTATTAGCTCTGTCTTTTTTTTTTTAAGTTACATTATTAGATTTTTTTCCAGTTTTGTGGTCTTTAATGTACTTCAGTTACACCAGACTGGACCTACCTGCCCGCTCTTTCTCTTCTCACACAAGGCACTTAAGGGAAATGTATTCATAACTGTTTTGCAACCCTTCAGAAAATTACTACTAAAAAAATAAACACTCAAGAATACTGAGTGTTGTGATTTTAAAATCTTGATTCAATGCACATGTTCAACTTCTACAGTATATAAATTATTTTCAGAATAAACAGGTTTGTAAACAGTAACAGTCTCCTACTTTCTGTAAAATGGGGGAACACATCATGAAAGCTCCCAACTAATGAACAAACGTAAAAGTTATTGAAAACTGTTATAGCATGGTTCAGACAGGAACCAAAAACTACTCGGATCTCACCAATGCCCCAACAAGCTTTTAAGCAAGCTGCATGCTCTTCTGTCTTACATAATGACCTAGGATGCTGTCCTCAGAAATACTGAACACTTCATCTTCCAGGGAACCTTGGGTTTTGAGAGCTTTCAATACTTTGGAAGAGAAATTTTACTTAATGCACTTCTTTAGGCTTTTATTTGTCTACCTTATCTAAGATTATTTCAGCTTCCTATTCCACCCCATCCAATACTGTCAAGAAGCTCTAAATCCAAAATTTGAGAAAATAAGTCTCAATCACTTCTTATTTACTTTAGTTACATACCAAAGCACTACCATTATTTACATTATTCCCTTCCTATGTATACTCTATTATAATTCTGTAAAACTTTATTCATGCACGGAAGACATGGAGCTACTAAGTGATTCAAAGCTATGAGCCTCAGTTTCTAGGCCTATCTTCATTATTTATAAAAAATAATGACATACATTTCCAGGATGTAGTAAACTACATGAACTTCGGCCTTAACTCTATAATGCCATTGACATTAGAAGCCATGTGCAGACTGTTAGGCTGACAGACCAAAGATAGTCTGAAGGCTGGAGTACAAATTTAGTACAAGACATTTCCATCAGTCTAGTATCATAGAAGATGATGTCAGAGGGAATTTTTCAGAATGACTGAAGCTAGAATACTGTATTTATATATTAACTACATTTGCAGTGGTTGCTCATTAGTTGTTCAATACCATACTGTCACATTCAGTCATTCACAGATTGGGAAAATGTTATCACTTCCAGCATAAACTCTAATTCTGTCTTCTGCAAACTCTCTTTCCTCCTGTTTCTGCTTATCCCTTATTGTCTCCGTGTACTCCTTTGTCCTTCCTTCTGCATTGCCTTTCCTTTAGCAAATCCCAAAGTCAGTCCTTATGGATTTTTCTTTTCTATCTAGTTCTACACAGGTTCTGATATTCTGCTGTTTAAAAATAGTTAAAGCTAAAAAATGCAGCTACAATTTATGTGTTTGGTCCTCCTTTTTCTGTTGCAGCTACCAGAATGGTGATCACATATTTAATGCTGGCAATGATATTACACCTGAACTTCAGAATTGGCCTATTCTCCAAATTGTTCATCCTCACAAAGCTAAACTCTAATTTTCATTCCCATCCCACCATTGCTGTAACAGCTAGCCCTCTAGTTTTACCCCTAAAGATCACCATACATATAAATGCATCAAAATAACAATTTTCAGCAGATTGTCAGAGATAGACTGTTTAACTAGGAATAGAAGTTCATAACATCTCTATTTCACTGCTATGATCTTGACATCTACATTTTTGTTCATTCTAGGAAACACCATAAAATGAGATAAGAGTGAGGAATAGGCTTTATACAGCAATCAGAAATGCAATGGAATTCCTGAACTGTTTTTCGTTCCCAGATACTGTTTTCCATTTTTCCTTTTCATATTTCTTATTAGTCCCTGTTGTTCAAACTACTGAAAACAGCTATCAGTAAATTGTGAGCTGAAAGCCTAACAGTGAACATTTTTTTTAAATACTGTTTGTAAAGTTTCTTATGGATATAGATTCCTCTACACTTTATCATTCTCACTAACTTTTCTTCCATTCTTTTCCACGTTTGCTGCCTTCCTATTCCCTGTAACTGCCCTCCCCTATCTTCTGTGCATTCTTCTTTTTCCTCCTGTAGATGCAGTAGGCTATGCTGCCTCTGCAGTGTTCCTCCAGTCTCATCCAAAATTAGTGTGCTTTTAAAGACTTTTAAACAAAACAATGTACCTTTTGCCCAAGTCTTTGGCCCTGGTAATCATCATAATATTCTGTCCTGGAGTCCTCTTTATCCCCTCTTCTCTCAAATCAATAAAGACTAGCAGGACAATAATTTTTAAATCGTCAATTGCCTACACACGTAAACATGCTTCACAAGCATAGGCAGAAGCAAAAGGAAACTAAGAACATTATTTTAAAAATCAAAGTATCATTTCCTACCAATTCACAACATAAATCTTGCAGAACTTCCCTGCATCAAAACCCACATGATGCAAGCAGTATTGCTCTTCATCCTGAACAAAGTGAACCTGCTTCGAGACAGAAAAAACCCCACTCCTTACCTCACTTCACTTTTTTAAAGCATACATTCCTTGAGTCTCCCAGTCCTTCCCATGCGTGATGCTGGGGCACAGAAGAGCTGAGCGAGCACTTCCTCCTCCCCTCAAGGCACTTCAGGAACAACTGACTGGCTCCCATTTTTGTAACCCAGCTTTCCTAAATCCCTAATTAGAGACCCTACTTTGATGTGGGTATCTCAAAGCTGGTTTATAACGTATCTTTGCAATTTTGTCACTACTCTGACTGCTCCACACCTACCTAAAACAATTGAGCAAAAATGGAAAATAAACTGTCTCTAGCAGGATCACCACATTATACAACTATTTCATGAGGTTCTGGGCCGAACCGCTTTGGAGACTGGTGTGTCAAAAAAAGACACATTTTCAAAACTGAACTTTATATAAATGTTTAAAATCTTCACCACTATTGCTTTTGGTTTTTTATTTCCCTAATGATTATGTAGCATATTACGTTAACTTGACTGAAAGTACCTGCCCAGGCAGGTATATGCCCAAGCTTTGATGTGCCCAAAGACAAAGTGCAGCTGTAAGAATTTGTCCATTCGGCTCACAGAGCTCAAGGAGAGCCTCTGAAACCAGCCTCATACATGGCTGCCCTCAAATAACAACTGCCTGTATTTTAAGCACACCAAAGCAAGTTTTCAAACCATTCCATTTTTGTTTTCTGTGTGTGTGTGTAAACATCTTATTTTGCACTTTGCATTTATTTTCTTACGAGTTGTTGGCGCCCATAGCCAGTGAAGAAAATACAAAGAAAATACTGAAAGACGGCTTAGTGAAATACACATTCAGGGAATCAGAACTCTCTTTAAAGAGTATAAAGAAAAAAAAAGGGAAAAAAATTGTTTTCACGGCAAGAATAATATTTATAAAATCCAATCCCAAAACACATATCTTCTTGTAAGCCATATATCTTTTGTGTGCTTTACAGCATCCCAGAGAGTTCAGAACATGCAATTGTTAAGAGAGAAGACATACACAATACCAAAGTATTCTCATAGCTTCCTTTACCATGTAAAGCTGTTCCCAAATAGGTCATTTTACTGATGTGCATTACAGCAAGCATCTTTCATTGAAAAAACTTCAAACAAGGAAAATTCCACAAGAGAGAAGGCTACTGCCTAATACATTGCAGTGATATGACCTCTTGACCGCAAGTTTTTTGTATGTGTATCACAAAAGGCTCTTGACACCTGTCATTTTCAGAGATTAATAAAAACATTTAAAAAAAACCCCTATAATAGTGTTTGCGTTGAAACAGGTGAAATCAGATGCACTGCAGTGCAGTACAGCTATTCATTTTAACCCCTTTCCCCCTTTCTATCTGTTTTAATTTTGGCTCGTTATTACAAATTCTTACAGATGGCAGAGCGTTAAAATTCACCTCTGTTTTGAGTGGCTTCAGAGCAGAAACGTTACCCTAATTTTAATTTGATAAGAAGCTCTTCTATACATTTGATATGCACAGCTAGCTAAAACTGCCTTTTAATTGATTTCTATGACTTTTAATTCATTTCTATGACTTCCATAAGGTGGGACAGCATAAGTACTGGAAGGCACCAATAATGGCACAATTTCCCAGTATTTATGTGAGACTGTACAATCCCTGTAAAATCAAAATATACCATAAACAAATTATCTACCAATCTATAATTATTTAAATACTTGAAACATGAAGGGTTTTCTTTTTTTGCCCTTTTAGTATTGTAAACATTTGTTTTGGTTTAGGGTGAAACTCCAACCTCATATATTGAACAGGGACAAGACTTTACTCACAGTATATAAAATATCAGAGTCTTTTGGTATGAATCAGCATGTTAACAACTTATACCCTTCTATACCGTTGTTTCAGTCTGAATTTTACCACCTTAGGTCTGTTGCTGCAGTGTTTTGTGCTATGAACGATTCCAGCGGAGCACCTGACAAGTCCTCCACATGGGAAGGAAGGAAGGAGGACAACCAACCCATACAGCACTATCCCATCTCAGTCCTGAGAGGATTCTACATCCAAATTACTACAGGTTGTTCAAATTATGAGAGATCATACATCTGAGAAGCATTACAGTGTCATGGCTGCACGACACGAAGTTTTACACTGATCTGCACAGCTCCTGTGACAACGTTGACAGCTTCTACCACAGAGGCACGAACTTCATGCAGGAAAAGAACCAGGGCAATAAAGTGTACAGCGCTGACGAATGGCAATTTAAAAAGTAGACTTAATTCACTATCACATATATACTGTGACTGTAAATACTTTTACAAGTATATCACACTAAGTATATTTAGGCAAATGCATTATTAGCATTATGTCTATTTCTTAATAAATTGAGTATATTTTTAGCAGAAAAAAGAAGTTACTACAGGGAATACTGCAAGACTTCAATAATGAAAAAGAGCTTCAGAAAACATGATCTGGGCCACACATCTTCTCTTTCTCTTTCAGGTCCCCTATATCCCTCCCCTCTTCCCGGTCTGCTGCTCACTGCCCAAACCCACTCCATCCTCTTGGCCCTAGCTGGCCTCTCCCATCCCTCAGCTGCTTCCCTCCAAGTCCTTCTGTCCTTGCCCAGCCCCTCTGCCTCTTTGTCCCCTTTGGCCACCCCTCACCAACCCACCACCCAGCAACTGCTCCCCTTGCCTTGTTTTAACTTCCCAGACTCCTTATAGCTGCTGAGGGCACGAACGAGAGGCGCAGTTACTCTGCAGTCCTGCCCTGTAGCTGAGTGAGCACAGTGAGACGGGCCGGTGGGACGTGCCAGGGCAACTCGCTGCTCCTCACTTTCCCCACACTCAGTAGCTGGAGGGATTCCCACCACGGGGGATCTTTGCAGGAGCCATGTGCTCATCTCCTACAGCTTCAAGCTGACCACTGTCTGCAAAAAAGAAATCACTTGAGGTCTGTTGTCTCTGCAGCCAACCGAAGGAGCACAAGTGCACACCATCTTCCCAGCTGTGTGCAAGACCACGGAAGTCTACTTCCCTCTGATGGCTAGGGAGTGAGCCTGGGGCAGCTGGCTCCCCAAGGCACCCGTGGCCTTCAGAAATATCTCCCTAAAAGTTGCCTTTAAAAACACCCGAAACCTCACTTTTCAGTGTTTAATGACCTGGACACCAGATAAACCTCAGAAACGAAGACTGTCATTTGTCACTCCAAAATAACAGAGCCAATATAAAGGGAGCTTTTTGACTCCACCACGCAGCAGCTCTCTGAAGCAGCTCTCCAGACCAGTCTGTTATGTGTTCAACCCACCCTCTGTTTTTTAAAATCCCTAAACAAATACTTAGCGTATTGCATGCACTGAAAAAAGCGGGGCGAGGGGGGGGAAGAGTCAACTCCTGTTTATCATAATATATTTGTGTCAGGTAAAGATAATGTACTTTTAAAAACTTGTGATATACTTATAAAAAGGCAGGGGCAGGGGGGCAGTGCAGGAGGAGAACTCCAAGGCTGTTGTTCTGGTCCCCTAGGTAAACGGTATGCATTTTATATTTTTCTCACAAAAATCTTATTCGGCCATTTAACAGGATGGATTGACTTAAATCAAATGGTTTAAATCACCAGTTTTAATGACAATTTAAAACAGCATGCAGGAACCCTTGATTTAAATAGTAGATTTCTAATCTTGTTTTGTATTTGCCTAAGCAAAAGTTCTTTGTCACTGATTCATTGAACCATTAGGCTACGCTGCTGCTCAATAAAACATGAGCTCTTACATTAAATTAGTTGTTTCTTTTTGCTGTTATGAAACACACATTTAAATTGCTTAATTTTTTTGCATTTAATTAACTTGGATATATTTCTTATTTAGAAAATAATATTGCTTTAATTTTTATCTTGCTACACTGCATTGAGATGGAAATTAGAATTAGATTCAAAATAGTATTTTAAAACTTTTTTGTATTTATTAGATTATTTAAGTATCTAAAGCTTAGTCATTTATTATACAAGGACTATTTTACTCTAGTCAGTGAACTGGCCAACAGTTTCTGGTAACCAGAGACGTATTTTCAAAAGTGGCTAAGAATACATACAGACACATAAAGAAACATCCTCCCACAGTTTGTAAAATGAGTTAGGTACTCCAGTGCCAGGGAAATAATCTGGATAAGGAAAACAAGTCAGATTGCCCTTTTAGTTACCACTGGATTTTTCAGCTTTGAATCAGCATGTCCATTGAGGGACAACAGAAACATGTTCCTGTGCTGCAGAGACATATTTTTGCAATAAAAAGCAGGTAAGTACTAGCATTCACTCTAATTAAAAACATTTTAATGATAGACACTTAAATGGATGACATGGCAACATTCTTACAAAGAATGACTAGACTCAGAAATTTAGCATGTCTTCCTTTGATTCTGACAGCAATTAAAAAAGCAGAAGCCTTTGTTTCATTGAAATTTGAAGTGCATTCACTGATCCAACAGGTCTTTTTTATCTATTTAAATTCTTATAATAGGCTGCAGCAGTTTTAGACCTATATAAGTATTTTCATACCTTGAATGTTAAATTTAAGCTGGGCTATTTTGAAAAAGAAACTCATTCCCATGTAAATAACTTAAACTGGAAGTTTAAGGTATACATTTTTCCCCTTAATACTACTTTGGATCCAACTCATCTTGAAGCCTGGATATCTAAAGCCTAAAATATGCTGAGGATTGTATCTTTAAAGAATGCCCCAACACTGAGTGGTGATGTTTTAACTCCTTCTACTGTGCTGGAACACAGAAAAATGTACATGGTGCAATAGTTGACAAACCTTACCACTGAGTTACTTATTTACTGCTAAGTCTCACAGCCCTTTAATAAATTGTATAATTAAGGACTAAAGGATAAATGTGGAAAATTGAAAGAAGTTAACTGTATCTCTTGGAAACTTGGAGCAACAATGCAACATGTTAAACATAACATTTGTCTTAGTATGAGCTCATACTTTTTATTACTGTAAAATAAGATCCTTAAATTATATATTTCAGGAAATACACAGGCTTTTATTCCACGACTCCTGTTAAGTTATTACCTTTGTGTCAGCTAAGCTCTTTAAGTATATGCTTATTTTTAGGAATGTGTTACACATTCTCTATTAAACACAGCAGATAAACATGTGCTTATATCCTCTTCAATTAAGTAGGCTTGCTCCCTAAAGCACTTTCAATGTAAATTTATTGTGTCAAATTTATGTTTTTCTTGTTTCTACTGCTATGCATCTCCTACTGTTTCCGCTGTATAGCACAGTCACAAATAAGTTATAATGTTTGGTGTTAGCTGACATTAGCTACTCAACTCTAATCTTAGAGATTACTGGCCAAATGCAAAACAAATCCATAGTGCCAAGGTATTTATCTTAAATATATTTCTACTTCCATTTTGTACAATGTTACTCCACAATTGGACTCTTAAAAGAACAGATGATGCGATTTTTAAGGTTTGAGATCATTGTTCATACTTCCTCATGCAAGTACTTGATGTAATCTATATTACAGAGCTGAAACAACGCAAAAATAAAAATACTGCATTCAGTATACTTTTCTGGAATTTATAAAATCTGGCTTTGTTTATTCTGCATTTTTCAGAGTTCTATTGCAACAGATATCATGCAAAATATGCTTCCTAATCTATATTTTATATTGTTAATGTTGATTGACTTGGATTTTACAAGTAAGAAAGTTTACGTTAGGCATTATGACTAAACTTGAGCAAGTACAAGTTTGTTCTCAGCCCCATACACTTACTTCCTCTCTTTTGTCTCACTGAAAGTAGTAGGGAAGGCAGGCATGTTAGCACAGCATTTTTTTCAGACTTTAGTACGTGCAGTATGTATACCATGCCAAAAAACAAGGTGCTTTCTCGTTGTGTGAAAAGCCCAGCAGCTGCAGTCAGCAAGGACAGGTGCCGGTGGTCAGAGGTGGCCAAAAGAAAAGGACAAGCGTCAATAGGTGTCAAGGCTGTGAACTGGGAAGCTGGGGCTGTACAAACTGTGTGTTCAAGAGGGAAGGATGGGTAGAGGCTGTAAAGAGGTGGCGAGATTCATTTGAGAGGGAATGTCAAGAAATGTGGGTGAGAGCCAAGAAATGAAATGGAGACAGAGCATCTGCGGGAAGGACTGTCCTGGACACATCACAGGCCACAAAGGCTGCTCTGCTCACAACAAGCGTGGATGTTCCTAACCCAAGTTTCTTTTGTCCCAGGGGCTCCAAAGCTTCTTAACTTTCAGTTCGCACTCCACAATTCATTTTCCTTCTCTGGTCTCTGCTTACTTGAGCCCCCAGTGTAATTCGTCCTTTCCATCTAATAAGCCATTGCTGCCTTCTCTATTGCTTTTGAGTACGGGAACCCTGTTCTTTCTCTGTAGATCAATTATAGAAAATAATTTAAAATCTCTGACTTCCACGATGCATTTACCCACTAAAAAGTATTTAAGAAACATTAATGTTGATTGCCATTGAAACCCGTAAGGACATTTTACATAACCGTCTTTCCTCTTCATTTTCGTATTTACCAGGTATGCAGAGCACACCTTTCAGTAACTATCATGTTTGAGTGATTTAATAGAATTTTAAGGATTCATGCAAAGTAGAGGGGAATAAAATAATGCACCAACTTACCCATTTTCCTTGATTTTCTGTGTTAAGTCAATGCTTTAGAATATATTCTGTAGGACAGATTTCATTTAACATTTCTGGGTTTGTTATGTCTTTGAAACTTCAAAAGACATCTGTGAGTATGGTAGCATGTTTCTAATTCATGTATAATCTCAAGAAAACTTCAAGAAACATGCAAAACTGCAAATGGACAAAGGCTAATGTTAAAGACATTTCTAAAACGACAAAAATATTTTTTGTGTGTCTCATTACTGCGTACAATTTAGACAAATTCTACGATCTTCACTGACGTTCTCACAAAGTGACGCAACTGCACCTGTTTACCAAATGTTATGAATCCCAAAAGCAACTGTTTCATGAAGCCTTGTCTATTATTTATGTACACTGCTTGAATTTCCATTAAATCCGTAATTTAAAGCTTCTGTTCTCGTTTTCTTAGGATTTCTGAGAAATACTTCAGACATGATTAAAAAAAATACTTAAACTTCACACAATTAACATGAATGATGCATTTACTGCACATCAGTCACTCCACGATACAGACTAAGTAGCTGATAGTCACCTCCCCAGCCGGCGCTACGCTCACTTCCTGAAGCACTGTCATCCACTCCCCTCAAAGTCCAGTCTATGAAGGAAGGAAAGAGGAGCAAATCTTGCATAGGATCTGCTCTGTATTTCAGGCTGTGATGACAATGTCCTAACATGATTACTGTCATGTTAAAACACAGAAAGTGAACACGTATGTATTCAGGATGCTAGAGTGGTTTTTCTCTTCTGAAAGGGACTGGTAGAAAACACATTCCTACTCCCAAAGGATTTCTGTTTCCTAATGTGTTAGGTCCTCCACACCTGGAAAGACCTGGGAGATGTTCTGATTTAGGAGAGATACACACACGGGATCTCCGCATGACATCATTAGATAATTGCATTCAAACTGTGTTTCTCTTCACTGTTTGAACTAACACTTCAAGCATACTGGGGTTCCTACTCCTTTCTAAGGTCACTATAAACATCAGATAGGCAGCATCTTGTACGAGGCGGTGTTTCATAGAAACCTTGATGCATTTTTCATGTTATTTGTATTTTGCTTTCTGTGATTTTTTTTTTTTTTGGACCATTACTGTCCTAAAGCAGGGCTAACTGTGATAAAGGACTATTAGAAACAATCCTGTTTGAAATCAGGACAATTTCCAACAGCAGGTTCAGTGTATCTTGTATTCCAGATCCACAAACATGAGGACTTTGTTCACATTAGTGCTGTCTATATCAGATCATGGATTCTATCTGTGGATGGCTCCTTATGGCTTGTTTCTTATGATTTAAGAGAAAGAGAAGATAGGCTGGTTTTTGCTATTTCTCCTACGGAAACTGATAACAAAGCCTCAAAGACCAACACAAAATGAACCGTTCCTGTTTCCACAAAACATTCTGTAGGCAAAAAAAGAGGGCCTAAAACATAAAATTACCTGCGACAAATAACTTTTAGGCAAAAAAAAAAAACCAAAAAACACGAAAACATTTCTGAGGCATGTAGGAGGTCTTCAGTACAAAAAATAATCAGATGCACAGGTTTGGAGTGCACCTGATGATTCTGCATCTGGAAGAATAATCTGTGAAAGGAAAGCCCTCTTACTTACTGGAGAACTTTGCTATCATTTTCTGTATTTTAGGATACAGTTAAAAGGATTAATAAAACAAAACACTAAGTTTATTATTTATAGGATACCTGGAGATATGACATACAGGGAACAGAAATCTTTCCTTCCTCTTTTCATTTTGATGAAAGAATTTCAAAGAAAGAGTACTCTGAGATGACAAATTACGTTACAGTGTGAAGGCTTTTAAATGTGAAAACTGGCAGTAAAGTTTAAAGTACAGTTAGATTCCTGCACAGTTTGGAGAGAGGCAACTGATGAACTTTAAGAATGTAAGTATATAAAAAGATCATACAGCCTAAAGAAAGCAACAAAAAAAAATATTTGGATTCTCCTGTAATCACTCTGTATATCTTGACAAACATAAATTAGGTTAAATGTTTTGGTTTTGATTTATAAAAGTAGCACATTCCAAAATTTCATATACTGATGTCCTACTCATATGCATAGATTTCATATATACATGTTGCAATACGCATGTTGTTATATTACAATATCATCCTAAAGACCTGACAATGTGAACAATTATGATCAGGTGCATAATACAGGGAACTGTACACCACGATACAACACAGAAGAAATCAGTAACTATACCCTTCCCCGATAAGGGAACATATCTACATCGCACCCATTGCTGTGACTGCAGCAGAAGCAGACAGACATGAGCTAAGTTTTAACTAGGTTAGTAGGTACCACCGGTTGTGAGACATAGCTCAGCACAAACTACGAAAGTCAAAGAATCTGGGTAAATATTCAGGCAGTTGAGATTTTACTGTGCTCTACAACGCTGCAGATACACTAACCACACACACACAAGCTAGTTTAAAGTCAGCTCAGATAAACCAGCTTCTCAGGGAAGTTACTTCTTCTCTTCATTTGACTAAGACTGTACCCCTTCGAGGCAACCCAAGGGAGAAGACAGGCTTTACATCACAACCTAATCTTAAGGCTTAAAGCGAATTTCCTCCTTGGCTCAATCTATTTCCAGAGTTTTCATGTTGAAGTTCTTGCTGAAAATGGCTTAATATTGCCATTGCAACCTTATTCAGTCTTTCTTTATGAGCAGACACATACCTATTTTGATGGGAGATGACATGCTGCTGAGCTCCCCATATTTGGGTATCAATTCATCATTCCTTCCAGCCCTGGATTTCTCAGGCACAGTTTAATGGTAGGGACTCCAGTGGTAGCATTTGGTCTTTACAAAAATTGTTCACTATCTACCTACAACTCAGCTAGACGCATCTTTGGAATTAAGTTGCTAACAACTTCGTTGGGATGGGACTAATTCTGTCTCTTAAGACTGCATTTCCAAGTATTTGGTACACAATTGCATACTCTTCTGAGATCAGAACATCCAACTCCTCAAAACATCTCCTATATAAACTACAACAGCCACAGAGAGATGTACTTTGCTAACTAAAAGAGACTAAAAGATTGGTATGCACAGGCATCAAGCTTGATAGAGAAAAATACCCAGAAGCAGAATTTTGTGTGGCCAAGAGACACAAACGAGAAAGGGTGACGGTGAAGGGAGCACAATGTGGAGGGTAGATAAAGAAACTGAGCCAATGATGACGGATACAAAGCCAGCAGAAAGAACGAGGGAAAGGAGACCTCATGGAAGAAGAGCCAAAGCCAGCTGGTGGAAGGATTCACTGGGAACAAGAACAGATAATCAGTTTACAGATTTAAAATAAATCCTCAAATTAATAAAACAAATAGTAATTTAGAGGTCAGTACTAGAAGCATCTATGGCCTCTTTCTGGAAGCAGACTACTCTGGGCAATGCTTATTACTACTATCCCTGAAAGACAGACCATATTAGTTTTGCTAATTAATCTCTAAATCCAACATCAGGATTGAATTATTATAAATAACAATATATACACACTTTATACCACGCAATATAATAATAAACATTCTGTTCAGGCTTAAACAGCCCCATGGCTGCAAAGGCTCTACACAAAGTAATGCAAAGTGACTACAAAGTAATTTTGAGCCTAATATGCACACTCAGAGATGTAAAATCCACCCATTCCGATTCCCTTACGAAGAGAAGCTGCCCAGTCTAATTCCTACAAATCACAGTTAGCTTCAAAAGGATCTTCAGATTGTCTTCTAATAGCTTAAAATATTTGCACAGTTGTGTTGGAGAAGATGTACAGGGCATTTGTTTCTTTGACTGACTGGCATACTGCAGGATATTTTAAATTTTCAATACAATTGACTGTTTCTTTGTAGATTAGTTTGATGTCCACTACGCAGAATCGATGACCTAGCATACTTCCAAAAATTAGTTACATACTTAGCAGGGCCCTCTTTAGACATTTACATATATACAAGTTTTGCTTCTTTCTGTTCCGAGATCCCTAAAGAAAGAGAAAACCAAATCATACTGATTGCACTCACTATGCAGATAGAAACAATTATTTATGGAAATAAATAAATGAAATAAGACAGAAATACCCCTTGTGCCAAACAGCTGTCAGTTGTGACTGCTGTCACTCTGACATAAAAAACACCAATTTAAAATAATTATTCCTCCTTTGCCACACTTCCCAAATTAAATTCACACTAAAATAAATTTAGTATTTCAGATAAAATCATATATATTTGTAAATACACATATATTTGGTTAGGGAACATTTGTAATTCCTGTACATCATCTCCCTTATCTTATTTCAGTCCATTGATTATATGGCATCTCTTATTCATGGACTTCCACTACGTTGGTGTACCGGTGTTACACGTTACGTCGCCTTTAGCTTCAGAAGAGCTCTACTGGTCAAGCTATATGATGGTACTTTTTTCTCATTACCATGAGCTTTCCCACTATGGAGCTTCACAAAAGTTCAGCTATACTCCAGCTTTCTTTAATATACTTTTTGGTCACCTTAGCTTCAGTCTGTTCTCAAAGATGACATTTAAATCAAATTATTTTCAATAACCTGGATCTTTTGGCACTTCTAATGTTCCTATCCACTGTTTCTGTTTTGGCTAAGGTTATTTATATCTTTCTTTCACCTGACTGAAAGGAAGAAGTGCTTCTCACAGGCAGAGAGCCTCCTCAGATATAACTATAGCGTTTATCTCCCTTCGGCTCTGTCTTCTATCTATTTATCTTCATTGTCCATTTTATCATCTTTGACCCTGAACTTTTAGTCCCTTGTTGTAACTCTCACATCTATGAATGTACTTACAACCACTTTGAAGTTAATAGACACTGAACCAGGTCCAGAGAAGGGTACTTTAGCCTCACCCCTTCTGAAACTATCTTCACAACTTTGTCTTCTCTAGCTTTAAACAACAGCAGTAAATGCTATGTACTTCTCAACCCTATTCTTAGCTTTTAGGAGACCAAAGCATGCAGAATACTCTCGTGTCCACATTCATGTTCACGACAAAGTAGCACGAGTACATCATTACATCCCACTTACATATCTTCCCGAGTATTTCAAGGGTTGGTTCTATTTATTTATTTTTATTTTTCCATGGACTAATTCCAGTTCTTCACATGGCTTTTATCTTTCTTAATAACCCCAACTGCTCTTGTTCCTCATCTATTAACTCAAATAGTTTTCTGGTGCTCTTCCATTCCCACCTAACCAAATCTACCTGCTTTTCAGCTACATAAGCAATTGCATTGTTTCTTCTTTTAAGGACTACAGAACAAATGAAGGATTAACAACTGGGACAGCTGCTTGCTTACTTCAGCCCTGGCTTTTGGCATTCTGTTTTATTCCCTGTGGCATGAGGCTGCCAACAAAACCGACCAGTGCAGGCACTGACTTGAGATCTCCAAGTGGAACAGTTAACGGGAACTTCAATACAGGTAGTAAAGGAGTCCCAGACATTAGACAGACAAGAACCACAGGTTCAGACAGGGAAAAAAACAGCATGAGGAGCCTCCACCGAATCTTTAAAGCTCAATAAAGTGAAATCTCCATTAAAGACTGCTCTGGAGGTTCAGATACGAGGCATAAAAGAGGCAAATTGGGATAAAACTTAAAATTTTTATCTTTGATCGCTTTAATCAAATAGGCTTTATGTAACGTTGCTTGTATTTAATAAAACATTTTATGGTATCACTGTTAAAAATTAAGTAACAATAATAATTCAATTCTGAGTAACACTATTTTATTCCAATTTAAAGAACAAAGGCAGAAAAGCTGGAACTTTAAAAATCCACTACAGCTCTTCTACATGATGACCAGGAGTAATTAGTAAACACTACATGATGGTCAGGAATAATTTCTAAACACACATTTTCTGACTTTTTATGTGAATTGCAGGAGTCTTTCTTTTCTTTACCTGTTGTAGTATGAACACTACCTGGC
>NW_028262347.1:29477500-29480000 GCF_047370975.1 Nipponia nippon
ATAGTCTAAAATTTCTCATGTTTAACTTTCCCCAGTACATATTCATGCCACAGAGAAAACATATTTTGTGATTTTATGCAGTTGATATAGCTATTCTTAAGCATTGGCATTGCTTTATGTAGTTGCCCAGCTGAAGGAAATGTATTAAAACCAGTAATCATTTACTTGCTTCCTTTACAAAAAGCTATAGTGAGCTTGATTTGTTTATCTGAAAGCCCCCAATAAAAAGACTCAGAGAAGCCAAAACCGCAACATTAAACTATGACATCGGTACATTATATCTTGCACATATTTAAACAATAAAAAAAATTAAGAATAACAGCTGCAGGTACAATGGGGTTTGCTCTGTTTTTCTACTTGTCAAAGTTTGTTAGGCAAGTTGGATATTAAAAATAACATTTTAGGGAGTTACTACAGTGACAATAATAAAACCAGCCATCATTTTGCTCTTAAATCATATTTCAAAAGGCATCTGGTCAAAAATAGAAAAAAATAGAAAGAGGAAAAAGAGGAAGAAAAGCAAGAATAGCATAAAGCTCTGCCCATTATCTAAAGGACATCCTACTGCATGTTTACTAGTGTTTATATTTCACATCAACATATTTTATAGAAGGATTTATATGCCTAACTCAAGTTGTATTTAAATCCTATGGTGCAGACCCTACCATAAAATGCCTCTTGAGTCCTATTAACTGTACCCATGGTTTTACTTTGCCTGTCTGCTTATTTAAGATCTAATCACAGTTTTGAAGGAAAGATTGTCACTTCTAAGCCTGTCCCCTCAGAACCTGTCTGTTATTAGTACTCAACTAGATATTTTCATCTTCAGTTGTTATTCTCTGTGGTCTTTGCAAATGCTATCTACTGGAATCTGTGACTGTATGGACAAATTGGCTACAAATGCCTAGGACTGCTGCTTTGAGAAACATGTAAGTGGCACATTATTCTGTTGGTATTTTTGTGTTTTGAAGTGTTTCACTAAAATTTAGTTTTCTAAACATTTTCACCAGTTAAATACACTCTCTCTCAATAAAGATTTTTAAACGCTGTTATAATCTGAATACCTGAATAAAGGTGATGGCATGCTTTTCAGTGAAAACAATATTAAATTTTTATTTGTGTGTGTGTGTGTATATATTAAAGTTTATATAAAAACAGTACATATACACAGTGTACATATATAGATAATAGTGTGTGTATATATATAGGTGCAAGCCTGCTAAGAACTTAATGAAGACACTTGAAACCTGTATTTCCTCAGACTGTAATACTGTAAGTGCTCAATTGTTAAAACAGAATACACTTGAATTTGAAACAAGGCACAGATTTAAGCCTTAACAACTTCTCATATTTCAATCTACAACTATTTAATTCTTCCATATTTTCTGTCACCATTTAAAATATTTAACTATAAATGTAGCTAGTGTACACTGCTTAATTCAGCACTAAGAATGATTCAATTTTAAGAGCTATTATGACCTGTTATTTCAGAGGCCCGTACACATGCAATTTATCTATCATGTTAAAACATGTTTCTATAAAACAGGATTTTTATAATATTTTATCTTACGGAAGACAACTTTCCTTCCGTTAATGCAATACCTGACGTTGTAATGAAAAACCTCAGTATTTACAAATGAAGGGTTTGAACTCCAAAGGTGCTGAGTGGCCTCAGCAGATGAGAGGACCAGACACTGATGACTTTCAGGAGTTCAGAGCAGGTACTGGCACTCTGCAGAATCAGACCCCAATTGTTTACCAGACAAACTGTTTGGGCTTCACTGCATTAATACAATCTGCATCCCCTGATGGGGAAACAACTCTTTAGGCAGACAAAGTAGAAGGAATTATGTTTGTGCAGGTTTTCGAAGGAAAAGAAATCTTACAGTGACAAAAATTAATTGATTGCATCTCATAATTAGATGGCGTCAGCAGTCAGACAACTGTTTAATTTTGCAGTTTTAAACACAAATGCAGTTCTCCATTAACTCATTGAGAAAACAAACAGACAAACGTAAAAAAATGTTTTAAAAGTGAGAATGGAAACATACCTACAGAAAAGCTGCTTCTCTCTTTCCCCATATTTTCAAAATCACACACCCAAATTACACTCATGCACACACAGACAGGCACATGCTCTTTTTTTATTTCAACTAACCAGCATTTTTTATTTACACCTACGACAGCAAAGCAAAGCATCTTTATTGTAAGAAGTCACTCTGCTCCCTTTACCCCAGCTCCGACTTTGGAACAATTCATCGCAAGCGAAGCAAAGTCTCAAGTAATGTGGCCCTCTGGTGGAAAGCTCTGCATCACGTCCTACGCGACCGAATCGCACAGTAAACTAACAGATTCTCAAAACATGCACTACAAGGCTTCGGCACAACTTTTATAAATACGCCATGGGATTTTAATCACCAGGCGAGCGCGGCGGTGTGCAGCGGTATCAGCAAGACGTTGCCGCCACGAAAACGGGATCCTGGCGTTTCAGCATTAACGT